>NW_010136536.1:0-24570 GCF_000699245.1 Pterocles gutturalis | reverse complement strand
AGGAATTTATGGAAGATAGAGTAGCAATGTATAGTGGAGACTGTTGACTTTTAGCTGACAGGACTGTACTGCAAAAGTTCTTGTAAGTAGTGTGACGATCTCATTAGGACTGTGTTCTGTATCTACTAACGAACATACAGAATTCTGGCAGCTTAAGTTTTGTAGAATGAGTGTTCTGAAAAAATTGCATTTTTTACTTTAGACACAGCTTGTGATTTTTCCCCTGCAGCTGTATTATTTGTTGTAATTAATGATTTATTTTAATTACAGAAAGCTCTTCTACTTTTTAATTCTCAATTACAATGTGTTCCCAGGTGTCACCACAGGAGTTTTGTGAGAAGATGTGGATCCACAATACATATTTTTGGAATTATGAGTGTGATGCACTTTCTGCATACGTGGCTTTATGCAACAAGCACAACATCTGCATTAAATGGAGGACACCTGATTACTGTTGTAAGCAGATAGCCATGTTTTATATCTCGATGTGGCTTTGTACTGCTGCAGTGTTTAGTGATGACTTAAAAATATTTTTCTTTTTATTATTAGAATTACTATCTTATTCAGTCACAGCATTGGTAAGTCAGGGTACAAGTTATTAAGATGTGCTGTTTTAGTTAAAGTGTCATAGTAAGTTTTAATCTTGATTGAATTAGTTGCTTACATAAAGTACTGTTAAAAATATAAAAGTATGTTTTCTAGGATACACACACTTGTTTATACTACCTCTTTATCCAATGAAATGCTGAAAGAACAATAGCAGCACTCAATTTCCTATTTTTATGACTTGCAGCATTGAGTTGTCCTGAGGGCAAGGAATACCAGCCTTGTGTGCAACCCTGTGAAGCCAAGACATGCTTGAATAAGTGGTTCTATGAAGATTCTCCCTGTTCCTATTTAAGGGAAGACTGTGTGTGTAAAAATGGCACTATTCTGCATAGAACAGACTCTGACCTCTGTATACCAGAAGAAAAATGCAGTAAGTGCAGCAAGACAGAGTAGTTTTTCAAATATGCCAACACTAACTGTAGCTCAGTGTAAGCAATGTTTAAATTCTATGTCAGTCCTCAGTAGGTGAGTGCCTGGCACAGCTCCCTTCAACAAAGCCTAGCTTTATCTCAAGCTACAGCTGTTTGTGCTTTCACTTCATTTGGATTCAAGATGCAGTGCTGATGTACTTCTGTGGGGGGAAAAAAGATGGTCATTTTTCTAGCTTCTAGGCTTTCTTTCCTGGAGTACTCAGGAAGGAATAGCATAGTCAGGTGTCCTGGTTTCAGCTGGGACAGAATTAACTTTCTTTGCTGTGCACTCACTGATTATTTTCACTCACAGCAAAGCATTTGTTCATTTGAGATTTTTAAGGTCATAATCTTTTCTTGCATTCATTGATGATAATGCTCCACAGTGCTTATTTTATGCAATAAGGCTACCTAGATGGCAAACTAATTCATAGTTGCTCGCAGGAAATCTGTCCTCTCTAGTTGTTGAAGGGATATAATGTTTTTCTCTCAGCATGTACAGATAACAAAGGACAACCGCGCTCTGCTGGGGAGGTCTGGAATGGGTCCATGAGAGGCTGTTGCATGTATAACTGTTTAGAAAATGGAAGCATTGTTGCTGTAGAACCTGAATGCAATGAGGACTCACCACCAGTCTGTGAAAGAGAAGGAGAAGTTATTGTCCATGTCATTGAAGAGAGGGCTTGCTGTCCAAAGAAAGTTTGTGGTACGTACCACACTTCTTTTCAGTAACAAAAGTATAAAATAAGTGCTTGACATTCATCAGCAGGTGATAATCTTTAGACAGGGTTCAAAGTAACAATTTTCAGAAGTGTTTTTTAGGTACTTGTGGCTGGTTGGGCCAGCAAAGAAGGCTTCTTTTCTTTGTAAGAACTGACTCACCGAAATAATTTTTTTTTCTTAGAAGTCCACTAGTGGAACAAAACTTCTGTTAAAAATGGATGTTTATGCTCTTGGGTGGAATTTCAAAAGAAATTGAGACATACCTGTTGATAGAAGTAGCTTGGTAACTGAGGCAGCCATCAGAGCCCATTTGCTTTTCTTATTAGTGTTTTGGTGTCAAGTGCAGTATCCTCTGACCTACTGCTGGTTCTCAGAAGCAGTATTGTGTGAGCTGATCACTGAATACTAATACTCTGTCTAGCCATGGTTCTTAGGAAAATTAATATGCTTATGGCTCCTAAAATGTTAAGCAAAAGATATTTATTTTTTCATAACCTCTTCAGTGGAAAAAAGAACAAGTGGTCTAGCTGATCTGGTGGTTTTGCTTGTTAGTTAGCTATTGGTAACCGACACTCTGTTGTTCATTTGTTTAGGGAATATTTCTACTACCTTCATCTGTAGGAAGCAGGGCAAGTAAATACCTGCTTCAGAAGTGATAAAACTGTGCTTGCAGAGTGCCACATGAACGGAGTTGTACCAGCCCTGGGTTGAGCTGGGAGGTCTACATGGTGGTGTGGAGTGCACTGTAAGCTGACTTGGCCTGTTGTTAGTTTGTGCATCTCTATGTTAGATAGCAGATACCTTGAGGTATATAGGACTTGCACTTGTATCTGTTCAGATATGTCAAAATTGTTTTTTATCCCACAGAATGTAACATGTCATTGTGTGATGCCACTATTCCAACATGCAAAACCAATGAAAAATTGGTTGCAGGCTACCACCCCCTGTCCTGCTGTCCACAGTACCAATGTGGTAAGGGAAATAAAAAAATTCAGTTGCTGAGGCATTTCCCACACTTGTACTATGTGTTGTAAAAGTTTGCCTTGCAAGTTGATTTGATTGTTAACAGAATGGGGATTGTAAATAGCACTAAGGAATACTGTATTTTTTTTCACACTCTCCAATATTTCTTGTGTTTCTGTTTTGTATCACTTTTGATATACAGTCAATTTGGGGTTTTTGTTTCACTAAGGAGATGAAGGATGCATTTTCTTTATCTTGACTCTTTTAAAAATACTGATTATTTCATATCCTACAGAGTGTGATCCTTCAGTTTGTTTCAATGCTTCCCAGTTGGACTGCAGAGAAGATCAATTTATTGTTGAAGCAAAACAGGAAGATCCCTGTTGTTTCTCTTATCTCTGTGGTGAGAAGCCTCTAATATTTTTGTGGATAACTAAGGGATAGTTAAATATTTACAAAAAACAGTCTATAGTTCTAAACCTCATAATTTAATCCAAGAATTATTGGAGATGTTAGTGGGACTTCACACAGGTCAGACTCACTGGAGCATGAATTATTCCTGGGTTTTGGAATCTTTTATTTCTAACATCATGTTGATCACCATACTTGCACTGCAGAATAAAATTGTTGACAGACACTGATCTTCACAACCGAGTTACATATATGATCTATGCCCTCAGTGTGTTGTGTCATGAATCACAGCTCAGTCTCAGTAGTTCTTTAGCAAACTGGCTATTACTTAGTATAAATCCTGACACATAGGTGCATGTACTACTGCTTTGTTTTGTTTTTATATTTGAACATCAATCCATAAAAGCTCTGTTATCCAACTAACAAACATCATACGTGATATTAAATAAAATTCACATGTGCTAACTTTCTAATTTTTAAAACTTTGTAGATGTCTGATTTCTTTTTTTTTATTTAGTTTGTGAATCTTGTATTGAACCTGTTCCCTTGTGTAATGAAGGGGAAATCCTCACTGTAGACCTTAATACCATACACTACTGTTGTCCTCATTACTACTGCGGTGAGTATAACTGTTATTGGTTCGATGTATTACCAACTTTATTAAATATGACAGAAAGTGTGGGTGTGGAGATTTTTTTGATTCAGCATTTAGGGTGGTCTTCAGTTAGAGATTAAGAGGTCTAAATGAGGGTGTCTACATTTGAGGTAGGTTCAAAGTTCTTGGTATATACTCAATAGTGGTCTAACCAACACTGTCAGTGGAGTGTGCGGAGCCTATTTAGTTCAGCAAACAGTATGTAGCTACTTTCAGGATGGTCTAAATACCGATATTTTAATCTGGAGATGAATCCCATCTTTGGTGTACAAATATACAATTGTTCTTCTATTAAATCACCCAAAATAAAACAACTTCCTTGTTGTTGTTCCTCTGTTGTATCATTCATTGGTGATTGGGCTCTTTCTTTGCACTGTCAGATTTTAGGGGAAGAAGTTGGTCAAGGGTTTCAAATACTGCTGGGCTGACTACCATTCAAACAATGACAGGCCAGATAACTGCTTTATTTAGATCAGTGGAGTATCCTTGCATTAACTCTTGTGCTATTACAGTCTTCGGGTAATTTTAATTAATTAAATTGTCTTCCAAAAAGTTTGGAGCTTAGTGATTTTTCCTTTAGGTGGTTCCACATTTTGGTCTTTTTCTTTTCTTAGTACTTGCACGTGGGTGAATGCTTCTTGAAAGGCTTTTGTTACTGTTTTTGTCAACTTTTAGAAGCTAGAAAGTTAGTATGTGGGGGGTTTTTTTCAGAGTTCCAGTAAGCCTCCTCTGGTAAGACAGGCAAGTATTCTCTTATTAGAGTCATTCCAGGAGGGCAGTTGCTCCCTGTTGTCTTAAGGAAACATGTTTTACAATGAAGCCAAAACAGAAAAAAAGTATGTTTTTCCAAAAGCTGTGATTTTAGTTGTCTTTGGTATTGGTTATCAGCTTCAGTCTCTCTGAAGTAGGAAGAATATTAAATGATTGCTGTGTGATGTTTTCTAAAAATCTAAACTTGATCTAAGGCAACTTAAAGCACTTTTGAAAATCTTGGTTTATTTTTCAGTTCCAAGTGTAATTGAGATGCTTAAGAAACACAATAAAAATTTATTTTAAAAGTCATTCTTTTTTAGGATAGTTTATCAAGAGAAATATAAGCTGGAAAATAAAAAGGAAATTTGAGTAAATTCTAATACCTGTCTTTTCCCTCCCATTTAGTTTGTGATGAAAATCTTTGTCCTGAGCCTCCTATGAATTGCACAGATGACATGACACTTGTGAAGAAAAAAATACCTGGGCAGTGTTGTCCAGAATGGCACTGTGGTAATTATTACTTTATTCCTTAGTCACTGCTGCTAACAAAAGCTAACAAGTAACTAACTGAGTAATATTGTTCTCTTCTCAGAATGTAGCTGTGAAAATGCTACTATGCTGACCTGTAAATTGGTAAGCACTGTCCTTTACACACTTCTGTTAACAGTGTTCAGCCTTCTTTCTTACTCCTCCCTTTCCATTCCTTGTTTCAACTAGTTGTAAAGGGTGATGAGACTGAATAGGGACAGGTTGGAATTCTGCCTCCCAGTCCCCAGCTCAAGCAGATATATCCCAAGTTTCTGCACAGTGTTGTCAACTGTTCCCTGGGGAAATTTCACTTTGTGTGTTTTTAGATGGCAAAAGAAGAAAAGTAAATATAATATTATTCTGTTCAATGCTGACTCAAAACAATATGCTGGGAAGTTTTTCCATGTAAATAATTCCTAATTGTTTTTAATAATTAATGAGGGATGAAATTAAAGATCCTATGTATCATCTGGAGAAATGTGTTATTTTGTTAATAATTTATGCTTTTAATTAAAATGATTTAACATTATTGAATTTAGCTGATATGAGAAGTCATAAATATTTTGCTCCTCACATACTTTCTCGTAATAGGGACTGTGGTCTGGAAAATAATTATGAGTGAATGTTCAAACTCCCATTATTACCAGTGACAGGGATATTTTGCCTATCAAATGCCCGTAGCTTTTCCTTCTCTTCCCCTTCTGGGAAGACTACATAATGTAAAGTCTAAACAGGAGTTGCAAATTTGAATACTTTTCACCTATCTTTTAAAAGAAATTTCATAGAAGGCAGGCTTTTGCTGATATGTTTGTTATGGAAATAACTTTGTATGTCAGGAAAAATTGCTGCTTAGCCACTCTGCTGTTTATATGCATTCCTAGAGAAAATGAAGTGCTTTGCTCCTGTTTAAAGAGATAAATACATTGAATAACTGAGACCAAGCTACTGTTTCTTGAGTACATTGCAATTTTTCATTAAAGCAGGAGTAGAAGTGATGAAAGTAATATTTTACATTTTGAGAGAGTAATTGTCTGTTTAGCACTACATTTAATTGTGCATGACTTTGAAAACTCTTTCATTTTTTATACTCAGGGAGAAGTGAAAAAAATAGATAGTAGTGTTTCCAGTGTTTGTGGATGTACTCACTACATTTGTGGTAACTTTTTCATGTTTCTATCGATTTTGTTTTAGTTTTTAGTAAAAAGGGCATGCAAAGAAAGCAGAAATAGGACCATAATAACCTTCTCAAAGATATACATTCTTTCATCTTGATTTTATGGGTATCTACCTAGTTATGCAATTATGCTCTCTTTTCTGAATATGATGCTCTGTCTGCTAACCCATACATCTGTTCTGGTGGAGCGTAGGAGTGTCGTAAAACTGCCCATGGTTTCAGAGTTGGGTACCGTCTCTCTGGTGAGATGCCGATAGGAAGCAGGTTGTGAACCTTAGCTGAGCGTGAGCAGTGTGACTGCTACTAGTCCACTGTCAAGCACAAATGAGATGACATCTCACATCAGAGCAACAGACCTGTCCAGCCACCACAAGCATAGGTGTCCAGTCTTAAGATCAGACCTCTGCTCCCTTCCCCCGCTCAACTACCCCACGTAGACCAAATTTCAGCTGTACCGTGCATGGAGGTGCTTGAGGTATGCTGCAATCCTGCCTGCAGCCCAGGCTAAACTGCCTCTGGGAGCAAAGCAAACACTTACAGTACAGCTTGAGCATGTTACTTTCCCACAGGTAACTGTAGACATACTAATTTACTTGACAGAAAGGCTACATTTTGTGATGTACAAAATAATTCATATAGTGTACTTAGCCAGTGTTAAATATTAGAACTCTTTAAAAATAAGAACAACCAATTTTTTTTTTTTTTTTTTTTACTTCCATAGTAGGAACACTATTAATTTTAGGCAGTTTTGCATTTTGTAGCATTTTCTTAAACTGAACGATACATCCTCCCCTCTTTGTTTGGTAATTAAAACCACAAACCAATCAAATCTAAAAGTTAGAAAACTTTTGCAGAGCATAGGACTTTGCCCTATTTTCATCTTCACAGTGATTCTGTTGATTTGCTTGATGATTTTTTTCTTTCCTCTGATAACATTTATTTATTTTGTATTAGAGAAGGATGATGTTTGCATCTTCCAAGAGGTCACGGTACTGAATCCTGGACAGTCAGTGATTCAGTACTTGGACGGAGACCTTTGTTACACTGTACAGTGTTTACAAGAAAAAGATCAGAACACAGGATACAATGCCATGCATTTTACAATGGTGAACTGTTCCCAGCAATGTGAAGCTGTGAGTATTCTTAAAATACAGGAATGATGAAATTTTTTGGCACAACTACACAATTAGGACAAAAGTCAAAGCAAAGACTTTTGCTAGTCCTGTTTGCTCAGCAAGAACTTGAGTACTTAACAGTGATGATGTGTATCTTTTGTCTCTAGGATTATTTTGAGAGGCAATTTCTAGTAGTATATGTAAACATATCCATCCATACATCTGTGTATTGTTTCTCCTGGTATTTTTAGTTTCAGAAATAAATGAATTTTACTATACCATATGTTTAAACAATACTTGGTTTTTTTTTCCTGTTTTGCTTTTCTTTCTTTTCCAGCATCAAATATATATTCCTTCCTCCAGTCACCATACTTGTTGTGGTACCTGTCAAAACGTGTCCTGCTCTTTCCATACTGAGAATGGAACCCTAATTGTGTATGAGGCAAGTGTCTCTGGGCAGATAGAAAATAACTATAGTGATACGATAAACAGATGTCTGACAGTCACTTCTTAGTTAACTCATGCTGTGATTCTTGCTTCATACCTCCTTACTGCTGCTTACCCACTTAGGGACTGTTTATGGTATATGATAGGAAAAAGGTGTGTTTATTTAAAGACCTATGATTTCACACTAGGTGAACACCTTATTTCATTTTATTGTTTGTAATATTTACCACAAAGATATGCGAGTGTCATCATTTACTTAAGGCTGGCTATGCTCTAAGTGCAGAGTAGGGTTCAAATTGTACCTCTAAGTCATATACTGTGATTTAGAAGAGTTGGGAACTTCTGAGTCTACATCAGGATTTTGTCCCCCTCTTCCCAGATCCACTCTTCTTTCTGGTTTCTACAGAAAGGAAGTGTGCAAACTGAAGCACTGGGGTTCTCAGGATCCTGATGGTGTATTCCAGCATCCACATAGAAGGAAATTCAGATGTGGCCATGACTTGGTTCATGCTTCGCATTGCTTTTGGAGGAAAAGAAACTATCAGACTTTTTTTTCTGTCCCAGAGCCCTTTCATTCTGCACTAGGACAGCTGTGCTGAGCAGCATGTTGGAGACTAGAGCCATGGGACCAGGGAGGAGTAGCCACTGGTAGATAGGAGATGGTCTTTCCCTTTGCTGCCTATGGGTGGTCTGCAACAAACTTTCCACTCCATTAGGTACTACAGCATGAGGGCACCACTTTTACAGACATTTTGGGTTGGAGATAAAGCTGAAATGTTTTATTTTTCCTGACAATGGTTTTGTTTTATATATTCAGGAAGGAAGCACTTGGAGCTCCAACTGCACCAACTACAAGTGTGCAAAGACTGCTGTGGGGACTATCATACTGGGATCGAGCGTTGTCTGCCCTCCCTTTAATGACACTGAGTGTACAAAGGTTTGTACTTTGGGTGAGGTAAGTGACAATAACTGATCTGGAGTTTGGCTTACGCTTGACAATGAGTGCATACCTCATGTACTTTCTTTAAACTGAAAAAAATTGTAAGTAAAAACATGTAAGCAAGCAATTCACAGTCTTGTTTTCTGTGTTCCTGTTTGCTTTTTGCTGTGAAAATATCTGAGAGGATTATGAAAATTTGTTTTGGATCTTTATGATGACTGGATTTTAAAGTATTGTGGAATTGGAATCATGCTTGAGATACCACTATATAAAGTGCTAATCACTATGTCTTACTTTAGTTTGGCATAACAGTTTGCCAAGTTTGTAGTACACATACACTAAATAAATTGGATCAAGCAATTCAGAAATGCTGCACACAAAATGGGCTATATTAAAAACTCCTTAAGCTGTGCAAAGTTTAGAAAGATGACAGAGTATATATAAACTTTATCATCTCATAAACTAAACTTTGTATAACATAAAAAAATATCTATCATACAAGAAAGGGTATTACCTACATCGTATATCTAAAAATGTAAATTTGGCATACCCACATAAACTTGTTTGAAGAATGTTGGATACTTCAAGTACATTACATATTTGTTTACAATTTTAATTTCTATTTTAATCCTCTAACTTTGTAATACTTCTTATAATTCTGGCACTTGCAGGACACCATATATTTAATATAAGCTACAAATAATAATAAAATAAACATACATGTAGAGAGGCTAAATACTATTGCTGCCTAATTTAGCAGAAGTCCTACTTATCCATTGCATTTGTTTAAAAAAAGTCCTTATTTCTGCCAATCCTGAAGAAGGCATTCTATCTAAAATTAATGCTTGCTCTACTTCAACTTTATACTTGAGTTTCTTCCTTGGAACCCTTTTGTCACTGTCTATTAGGATCTTTCCTTAGTAATAATGGTTAAGATTTTAAAGAATGGAGCACTAAAATTAACTTCCTGACTCAGTCTGACCTGTTTTTTTCAGAGATGCTGAGCATAGACTTGAGCCAGTAGCCAAGAAGAAATCTCTTCTGACAAGCAGCTCAAGATAATTTAGGAATATGGATTTAAGAGGCTGAATTTAAGTGTGATTTAAGAAGTTCTTGAACAACTTATTCAGTATTTTTTCTGTAATGAGATAAAAAATGCATGCTAGAATGAAAAGATGGAAGCTGAAAAATGTCTTTTGTCTGTTGTTTTCACAAGAGTGCTATTTATGTTCAGTTGTCTGCTTGATACACAGTTCTGGGCTATACACTAAAATTGTGGGTGTGTTTCTGGCTTGCACCCATTCTGACAGATTCTGACAGCCTCTCTCTTTGTCTCTCTCTCCATCCCATGCTCTCTTTTAATTTCAAAAGGAGATTTTCTTCACTTTCACACATATTTACTTTCTAGCTAACAAGCAACTTTAGAAGAAATCAATAACAAAGACTATAATTGAGAAAAAGAATTGAGCACACCAGTGGTTCTGAAATTCTGCAGTTAATGTTCTCTTTCAAAAGTGTGGACATATACACATACATATTTAATGTAAAGACCTAGTTATATGCCAAGGAGAAAATTAACACCTAATCAGTGTAAATCCTCTTACATCATCAGCAAAGTTGCATACATGAATTTTTTAAACTAGCCTAATTCAGTGGTTGGGAAGTAGATGGTAGTAGATGATATAAAAAGATGCTCATGGAAACCAAGTGGTTTATTCAAAGGAGAGTAGATCAGGTCAGATAAGCAGTGATGAGTTCATTTTCAATGTCAAAGGCTGTAAAGAATTTGTGAACCAAACCTTCAGCTGATCATATATGTTTAATTCTTTTGATTTCAGCGATACTAATTTTTATTAGTTGGATATCTTTAAAACACAGGATGTCTTGAGACACAATTCACCTTTGCATTGGGCACAGTCTTTTTTGATATATTCTCCTTTTATTTTCCTAGAATGGAGGAATTGTGCAGATGTATAATGATGGCTGCTGTAAGACCTGTAAGTAATGAAGGCTGCAATATGTACTAGTTTGGCTTTGGTTTTGCAAGGCTTGTTGTTTAACCTTGCCGGGACATAAAGAAGGAAAAAGCATGCAGTCCCACCACCCCCAAATCACATAAAATTGTTTTAGTTACCTAACTACTCCTATTAAAAGGTCTTGCTTCATTTGGCTGCTGACTTGCTGATTTGGTGCTGACTGCTGATTTGGCTGCTGACATCATTGTTCTGGAGTATAACCAAATCTCTCCAAATAGAACCTGTGGAAGATGAAAAGTTATCTCAGTTAAAATAGTGAACACATTCTCTTTATTGCTAAACTGACACTAAAATATTGCCTATATGATTTTCACCATAAAAGATAAGAATTTTCACCCCTAAAACTGATTCCTAATTCAATGATGTTTTGACATGCGTTTCCAAACTTACCAATTTTTTCTGCATGACTGGTATGCATTTTCTAGGGCCAAAATACTGGAATATTTTTTTTTTAAATCCCAAATGAGGAAAAGTTATAGTAATACTGATGTTAGAAACCCGTATATAAAATTGACTTTTTAGTATCTGGGAATACATTCACATTTTCTGAGTGTGTAACTTTAAAATATGAATTGTGATGCAAGCTTACATAAAGGTTTCATAATTTATTGAATTTTAAAAGTCAATTGAGAACAAACTGATTTTCTCTGCAGTTTTGACTAGCAAAGGTTTTATTATAAAGGTGTATCATTATGTATACATTAAAAAAAACCATATAATTCTTTAAAAGTAATTGTGTTGAGCAAGAACTTGTTAAATGTCACAGAAAATCCTCCCTTCTCTTTTTTGGCATTTTTGTGTTCAGTGTTAGAGTTAAAATACACAAGCAAATTAGTCTTTGGAATTTTTTTAGAGAAACCTTTACTTAATAATATTGAATAGAAAGCCACAGATTTATAACCTTATATTGCACAGTTATGAAATAAAGTTCAGAAGTGCAATGTATCATAAAGAATTTGGCCATAGAAGTGGAAATACTAATATTTATCAAACACAGAACAATACTCAAGTTTCCAAGTTATGCAAAGCTTTGAAAGTGAACTGCAAGTATTGTCATTTTATTGTATCCAAAACATACAAAATAAAAGCTATTTTAATGAATACTTTTTAAAAAAAAATTAGAATCAGCAAAGAAAAGTCACACACCAGAATTGTGCTAAAATCTTATTCATCAATATTCTTTCTCTAATGAGATAAGCTATGTTGAAAAATATTTAACTAAACCCCTGAAATTAGGTTGGCTTTATTTAGAAAATTAGTCTGAAGAATTCATGGCTACTGGTTTTCTGTTGACCAGGAAGATTTATAATTTTGGCCGTATTCTGTGGCCTGAGGGAAGGCATCGTTATACTTCAGAAATACTTGCTGAGGTGGCTGCTAAAAACCCAGATGTAATTAATACAATTATATGCTATTTTATTTTTATTTTGTTTTATTTTTAACTAAAAGCATGTGCCCTGTGGTGAAGCAGTTAAAAAGAGTACTTAATAAATAGAGCTTGCAACATTTTGGGGTTTTAATGGGAACAAACAATCTTTCTGAAAGAGCTTGATTCAATGCATGCAAAGTGAGTGTCTATATTTAATTCTTACCTTGCCATAGAGAGACTCATTGCAAAAGTTTACAGGGAAGCATCATTCCAGTTTTCTGTTAACCAGAAGAGTAATAAAGTTTAGGCCCTCTTTAGTGAGTGTTGAAGCAGTCACGGAGTTTCTAAATTTGGAAGACTAACAGGAAAGCTCATCATCTTTTGCTGAAAGAAAAATTGCAGTTGGCAGTGTAAGAATTAATGAAGTGTCATTTATATAAAAATGTTTTCCTTTCACGAGAAACTTATATTCCCAATGATTCTGCCAGGTTCTGGATTGGGTCTATTACCCTTTGCCATTAGTCCAGTAGTGCCTACTGATAGTATTAATTGTGAACCAGGTATTATTTTTAATAATGTATTTTCTTTTTTTAATAATAGTATAAGCACTGCTCGATATATGCGTATAGCTGTCATCACTATTAAATGTTACCATACAGTTAATGGTACTTGGCCCGATACTGAGAGCTGCTGATCCCCTGCTGGCTTCCTTGCTCAGTGGTTTTCAAAAGCCTGGTTAGGCTTCACTGCTCAGCACCTGTCAGAATTAGGCTCCTCCATTTACGGTATATGCTGCTGATGGTTCTTCCTCCTGTTCATTTCTGAAACTGGTTTTAATACATGAACTTACTGTACAGTGTAGTTGTAATAAGAAATGTTACTTTTAAAATATCATTATCCTGAATACTGTTACCAAGAGACTCTATATCTGTTCCCACATCTCTGAATTTAATTACCAAACTGTTTTTGCCTTAAAATAGAGCAACAGAATGCATTACTGCCTGGTCTCACCTTGGCAGATATGGATTTATGCTGTATTTCTTCTTTGTCACAAATAACATTTTCCAAAGTTATGAATATGTTGGGAGGGGGGAAACATACAATTACACATAATTAAATACACTTTACACCAGAAATTACAGAATGTTATAGAACTGTTGCATTATGATCATAATTATTTGCTTTTAAGGATAGGTAAGTCACAGAAACTCCTTAATCAAATAAGGAGTGGGTAAAAAGCACACCGGATACTGAATGCAGATCTTGAATGCTGAAGGTGGGAGACAGAAAACTATAGCAGCAGAGTTTTCGTTAGACATCAGCACCTTATACACTGAAGTGTCATATATCTCTGTATACGACTTGCAAAAGTACAAAGATCATGTTTTCTACACATATTCATACTGGCAAGCGCTTTTTAATGGAAATATCACAGGACTTCTTAAGTGCTGCTGAGGAAGGGAAACTAAGATGCTGTAGGCTAACAGCTTCCATGGTACAGTGATGTGCTAGTTCAGTAACAGAATCTTGTTTGATCCTGCAATATGCAGATTAAAATCTAGCTGTACTCTGCAGACAGCCTGACTTTTAAATATCCACTGGAGCTGCACAGTATCTTGCTAACTCAGAGCCCATTTGTCTTATAAAAGTGCTCAGAAGCTTCTGGGGAACAGAAAAGTTGTTCTTTTTGTGAACATCCAACATGAAGGCACGTGCTGAAGGTGGAGAAACTCTGCTGAATAGTGCTTATTATTTTATATGCATTGCATATATGGTCATGTAGCAAACCAGAATTGTTGCATAGCAAAACTAACAGATTATTTTGATGGATAGCGAGATAACTGCTGTTACACAGATAGTAATAACAGGCTGATATGGAGTGCAGCATGAAAGTTTGTATGTTTGATTGTTTCAGTATTATATTATTATTTTTATTATGTTAAAAATGGCTTTGCACTGTACAGCTTTATTTTTCAAATAAAATAAAAAACCTCCCATCAATATCTCCCAGACTGTACTTAAAAATGCAGTATTTCCCTAATCCTAGATCTGTATGCTGACACAGTGCTACATGCTTCAGTTCTGGTGGTAAAAACTGTGCCATATTTAGCAAATACATGCATCTCTCTCTTTCAAAGCTTCCTTGAAGGACAGATTTCTCAAAAATACATTGAAATTATATAGTTCTATTTAAATTTTAAGCATTCAAAATAGCATCAAGGTTGTAATCACCTTCACAGCTTTACCTTCTCAAATGTTAATTTCTGAAAATTTTCTAAAATGCAAAATAAAAATCTTATTTAAATTCAAGATTTCTATTAAAACAATATTCCTATTCAAAATTACTTGAGACATCTTTTTTTCTATTTGCTTATACTTTTCTTGCCATACGTGCAATTCAAAATCATACTAATATTTTAATATTTATAAAATCTGAATAACTTAATAGGCCACTTGATGCCTCATATGTGCCAGATACAAAATCGATATCTCTCCACAGGAAGTATTAATTAATGTATATTTTTTTCTAGAAATTATTTAATTATGGAATTAATAGTTCCAGTATGTACATTAATAAAAACAAATTTTAATTATTAAAAAAAATTTTAGTAGCAATTACAGAACAAAAAGTATATTGATTCAGTATGCATTTTTCTGTATTTTATCAGGCAAAAAGGAAGAAAGGATTTGCCAGAAAATAACAATCAGGACAACCATAAGAAAAAATGACTGCATAAGTCAAAGCCCGGTAAGCATAAAAGACCTTGTGTTTGATGCTGGGCCTATAGCATACCAAATAAAGTATTAAGAAATGGGTTACAGCTATCAAGAAGCAACAAAAAATGACACTGTCTTCTCAGAAGCAGACCTTTGGCCTTAGGAATGTTATCCTACTTGTAAATGGAGTAAAATTAGCTGCTCCTATGGCTGAAAGACTGAACCCTCCTACCTGGAAAAACATCTAGCTTCAAATGAAAATTACACAGCATAATTGCTTGCAACTAACAAAGATATTGAACTCTTCATCATGAAATAACATCCCACTCTAAAAGAGGAGTAGAAATGCTTCCACTTAGGATGTGATGGAAACACTGCTGCATTCCTCTTTGAAGACCTTTACTCTCTGCGTGCCTTCTCCTCCACATAGCATGTGTCTCCATATGATAAATTTATGATCCCATTTATTTATGGGTCTGCTTAAGACATCTTAGTTCTCAGCTTTGGTGTAGCCCCATCTACAAAACCCAGGACATGTCTGAGCAGCAAATGTGCTTCTCATGTAGCACTTAAAGGAGAAGGAATCAACACAATGTCTTGAGACTTCTGAAAGGCCTCTGAAAAGATTCTGTTGAAGAACCCAGTCATAATGGAAGAGGCAAAATATCATAACAGATTGAAAGCTGAGCAAGTTAATTTCCATCCTGGTAGAATGTCAACAGTGACATGCCCAAAGTTTAACAGTAGGAGTGTGTGGTGTATTTATTTAGTTTTAAAAAGAGGGTTGGTAATGAGGGAGTATAAATATGTAGATGAAATTACAGTTATTTGCTATAGTTAAGAGAAGACTGGAGTTACTTTGACAACCTAGGTTAAGGGACAAAATAAAGACATGGTATTGACTAAAGCAAAGAATATTAAAAAGAAAGATTTAGTGAAACCTCACAGGTTTTTAAGCAAGCTGAAAAGGACCTTGCCCTTGCATCCGGTTCAGTGAAAGCCTCCGTTAAATGCCCTCCTGCAGACAGAAAGGCTAACTAAGAGTTATGACATTTAGGTAATAGGGTAGGGAGTGGAAACAAACCCAAAGTGTGTCCTACAAGCCAACAGTGCAGTACTATTGAGGGTTCTCTGTGCAGTTGCGGTTCCTCTACATTGCTGCAGAACTAGAGAGAGTTCAGAGAGGAGCAATGAGAATGTTGGCCAGGTCACACCATGAATGGCACAACAAATGAAGCCTTCCTTTTTATGACTTTCTGTTGTAGATTCTTTATCTTTCCTTCTCCCTCTCACCACCTTTCAAAAAGACCTACCCCTATCCCACCTCCATCTGTATCACAAGCCCCTTTCCCTAGTATCTTCTTGTTTGCTATTTCTTTGATGGCTGCCCACCCTTCCCACAGTCCAGATTCCCTTACCCTTCACCCAGAAGTACCTTCAGATTTTCATATCCTCAAAATCTCTGTTCACATCCTTAGCTCCACTTCCTCTCCACTCCAGCTCCCGCACTGCAAAACCGCTGGCACTCTATTTCAATCGCATGATTTTGGCCCATCAAATGGTGGTATCTCCTATGGCTGATTTAGAACTACATACATGTTCTTTGAACAGATTAATGCTGTCAAACTTTGGATAGGGCCGAGTACAATTACATCTACTCAATTAATAACTGAGATTATGAATGTTTAGGACAAGGCCTTTTTTTTCCTGTCAAATTTCAGGAAAGCTGTAAGAGTAACATTTTCATCTTATTTGTTTGGATATGGCTCATTTGTTCACAGGCTGCTTGGAAGGGAGTGGATCTCTCCCACACTTCACTTGTATAAGAAATTAAATTTAAAACAATCACAAAACAAACTAGATCTAGTATGGCCGTTCTCAATTTCCCAGCGTATCTACTCTGCTAAGTTTTAATGAAAAAATATAAATTTCTTTTCTGTCAGAGTATGAGGTAAGAAGATTATTCACATAATGTAATAGTGAGAAAAAGCTTTTCTCTACTCAAGTCTAGAGCACAAATAATTTTATAGCCTTGCTGTGTTCTTACTGCATCTACTTTTTGGATATATCTGTTACAGTGATAGCACAGCTAATATTGGTGTGCCCCTAGTCACAAGCAGTATGAATAAGAACGGGAAAAGCTTTTGCACTGATACGCTTTTCCTCTTGAACCTTCAGGAAGAAGGATAGATTTTCCTTTGTTATGCTTAGAAGAGTTTAACTTTTCAGGAGTGAGCATGAAAAGAACATGAATTTAGCTATGCTGTTTTGAAGTTATTAATTTGTAAACTGGGGATTTGATTCTGGTATCCACAGCACAACATTCTGCTCAAGGGTAAGATGGCATACACGATTAAACAATGAAAAAAAAGTGTAATTAAAAAAAAATTAAGGATGTGTCTACACTTAGAATGAATGAATTTTGGAAGATAAAATTATTTTTAAGATTAGTCCTTTTCAAATGTAAAAATGGGTTTTAATGACAAAGAATTTTGAAATGTAATATCTTTATAACAAAATCTGAGATATCTAATTTCAGTTCTTATTTTATTCATAGATAAATGTGGCTTCTTGTGATGGAAAATGCCCATCTGCAACAATTTTCAATGTCAATATTGATAGCCGTTTAAGATTCTGTAAATGTTGTCGAGAAACTGGAACACGTAATCTGACTGTGCCACTACGCTGCTCAGGAAACGGCACTGAAATTATGTACGTCATTCAAGAGCCTATAGACTGCTCATGCCAATGGAACTAAACATTACTGTGGCTATCATTTAATCTGAAGAATTAAAATGAGTTTCCTTTTACCAGACTCTGGTTTTTTTACCTTAGATGGCTACAGTACTCTGCAGGGAAAAACAAAAAAAAAGTCCTGAATGATACTTTATAATGTAACTTTTCACAAATTTAGTAAAGATTATGTTGTTGGTTGTTCTTCACATTTTCTTTTTTAAACATTGGCATGTACAGAAAGAAAAATATAAATCCTTTTGAACAAGGTATAATTTAGCCATAATTTATTTCTACTCAGTGGTTTTCCAATGAGCTGTTGAAAGCTGGTTAATGTCTTTTTCCAGTGTTTTAAAATTTTGGATTATGGCTACCTATCAAAGTTCAGAATTTCTCAGTGGTTCTTTTACTTAAATGGGAAAGAAGCACATGAGGGTTTTGAGAAATGACTGAAGTAATTTATTTAAAAAATAATGGGTTCAGCTGAAACACTTTTTATCTTGCTGAGAGTCTACCTTTTGTCCATTGAGCTATTGTCAATGACTGGACTCTGCTTACACTGTAAGTCACTGAGAAACACCATGACTGTGGTCTGTAAATACCTGTAGTGAATCTCCAGAGCATACAGTAGAATCATAATGTCTGTAAACCTTAGCAATTTATTTGATTTTTATATATATTATAAATATGAAGCAAAGGCAAAGGCTGAAGAGTTCAAGCTTTTGTGCCTTTATTAAAAACATCTAAAAGCTGTTTCTGATATGAAGGATTGTATTTTATATCCATTTTTCAGTTTTCACAAATAAGAAATTGTCTGTCTACTACCTGTAGAATAAGATACTATGTACATATATTTATTTAAAACCCAGAATACTGGGTGTGTTTCTTCCTTTGTTTTCCAGTTTGAAGATTTGTTTTCAGTGTATTTTATAAAATACATAAAAATTATTATTTTTTTTTAATATTGAGATTTGAACTACTGATGGAGTTGGGATTCATAATTTTTGAGTAGAGGAAAAAAAACAGGTAAAATATATGTTTTGAAGGGCTTAGGTGAGTTATTAATGTTCAATCAGTCTGTGAATGTTCATGATTCAGCACCTTAAGCTGAATATACTCTCCCTTTTACTAAACATACTACATAATCTTATCTTAAAAACCAAGAATACAATTTTAGGCATGTTTTTAGAAGATTACTTTGCTTTATAAACTCATTGAATTAAAATGGTTTAAATGATGACAGTATTTTCCTTATCATGGAAATTGTTTCTGAATTAAAATTGTTTAAAAGTCTGAAAACTTTTTTACAAATAGTTTTTATTTCAAGTTGTCATCATTTAATTACAAAATGGTTGGATTATCACATTGTTTTATACAATGAAAAATAAGCAATATAAAGTTAAAAAAGACTATTTTGCTACTTCGTGTGACAAATCTTTAAACGTTTGCTGTATTCAGTTTGATGGCTTATAAAGAAAAATAGCATATATAGTGAAATCTGTCTGTACTAACAAGACTGTCATCTACTCTTCCATCTACTTAAAAATAATTACTTGGTTTACAAATTAAAGAACAATCCATTGTATTAGCAGTAAAATATTTAACCATTATAAAGAAATAGTGATCACCTAGCAATCAAACTAAAGTGGCATTCTGAGAAAGCATATCCTCCATTTGCACATTTTTATGATTTGTATGGCAGATATTTCAAGTTGTGTTATATACTAGGGCCTAGAACCCAAGTATTCTCTGATATTGCTGTTGGAATTTGTGTACTGAAACTTTCCATGTAGGCCAGAAATGGAAATTAAATCATAGTCATAGCCATAAAGTCCGTGCACTCATACAGAAAATTAAAAGGATACTTTCAAAAGAAAAATACATCCTTGGGGCCTTTTGATTTATTAACATAGAGACAGGAATCCTACATTTGCATCAAGAGAGTTTGGCCCAAAACTTCTTAGTGAATTTAGCATTCGACAAATTACTTAAGGAAGCTCCTACAAGATAGTATTTTTCCATATACTTTATGTGTTTTGATGGAACAGCTGTGCTTTTTGTAAGCAATGTGCTTTTCCAAGATTCAGATCTGTATTCGTAAAGAGAAATTAATAAACATTATTTCGCAGAATGATAATAAACCAGTGTAGTGCAATTAATTTACCTGTGCCACTAAAGATGAACGATAATGCAAAATCTTAGACAAACCTGGAAAACAGGAAAACAGTTATGCTTAAAATTAACTTCCTGATAACCTGTAATAGGAGAATAGTATTAAAAGATCTTTATCCCACTTACCCACTTGGATTTTTTAAGTGCAACAATCAGTAGCCTACAGCAAAATCTTACATCTTCAGTGGAGCTGGATACAGTCTAAGATTAACCTTCATTTGATAGTTCAACTTCAAATTCAGGATGCTTTAGCCTGGTCAGAAAGTGAACATCTACTATAACCTGTGAACCATTTTCTGGACAGCCATCCCACCCCCCGTTACCTCCATGAAGGTTACCCTGGCATAATGTGGTATGTTTTGTATAATGTGAGCTAGCCCTCGCAGGCCTTGCAACAGACAGAAGGTCTGAATGAGCCTGTAGCACGGCAGGACTGTTCTGGTCCAAGTATTTCCTCAGTCTGTAACTTAAATACAAACGTAGATGCAGGTCCTGGCTCTCTTTTGGTTTCCTCATCTCTCTTCAACTCTGCATTCGTGCCTCAACCACCAGCCTTGAACTGTGTGTAACCCTGTTTGCACAGGTGCCTTGTGAGCTGCTTTGGAAAGCTGATCCAACTCAAACCTAATCTAAAGACCAAAATTAAGTAGTCTGTTTATTATTGACTAAAAGAGCTTTAATACCCACAGGGTTCCCTCCCTTCTTACCCCTCTGAAACTAAGACTCAACTTAATTTCTACTGCCCTAAAAGAAAGGCTGGGAATGCATGCCTCTCCCAAACTCCCACACTGACACCAGAAAATGCGAGGAACCGGGGAGAAGCTGGCTGAGCGCGTGCCTTACGCTGCAGTCCTGCCATGCCCTGTCATTTCCCCCATTAGTAGCTGGTTGCACTTGTCCTTCAATCCTGCATTTCCGCTGCTCTGTTCTCCTACTTGGGCTGGCAAAAGGAATTCCAAAATTTAAAGGCTTACACATACAGCCATACAGATTTTTTTTATTTTTTTTTTTAGGATTAATGTAAATCTATCTCTATACTTAGAATCAGATTGTAACTGTATATGCCGCTATAAAATAGTAAGGCTTTGGCCATATGATTTATAATATTTGACTTTTATCATTCCATTGCTTTATTACCAGGTCATTTGTTAAGACCAGTTCTTGCCCCAGTATGCAATTAGAATTTGAAGCACAGCCACTTACAGAGTCCTTTCATTAATGAAATCCAAGACCTAGAAAATAGCTATGCAGGCAACTAATATTCTAATTTTTAGCTAGCCAAATCTGTATACTAAAAATTGAATGTAAAATTTAATACATTTGCATGATGTATTACTTTTCCACATTGCAGGCAGGCATCTTCCCAAATACACACACCTGTGTATTGGTGAAAAAGCTATTTGCACTGAGCTCTTTGTTACTAGTTTCTTTTGAGAGCAGTATCAGGCCTGAAGTATGTTGTTTGATCATACTTACAAGTCATGTAACATAGTAAAAGGTGGAGGCGTTTACAAGAACACACTGAAGTGACACTTCAGGGTGACAAATGGTCACTGTGCTGTTCACAGTGCTCAAGCGGACACAAAATTCTGCTTCAGATGTGGCTCCTTTACCCTTTCTTTCTCTCTCTGTTTTTACTGACAATTTTTTTTTTTTTTCTCTTGACCTTCTGCGCAAGCTTACAGACCTCAGCTTACAGAGCCTGGATTTTTTTTTTTTTTTTTATTATTACACATTGGTTTTGTACAGTTCTTTCCGTCTCTTTTTCTTCCATCTCTCCTTTTATTAAAAGGACAAATGTGATTTCCAAATATTACAGAGGTTCACCTTTGTTAAAAAACTTACTGACAAATAATTGGGCAGGTACCAATTAGGAATACTGTGGCAGTGGGAAACATTGACTTGAACTCATTTTTTCAAGTTCTGTCCCATCAATTAATTTTCCAGAGGTTACCTTGAGGTTACGCTGCTGGTGTAATAAGGTATGGGTGTATGTGTGTATGTCCTATAGAAAAATCCCACAGATGTGTGTTCTAGCACAGGGGACAAAACATAAATGAGTTGTCACACATAACCAGAGCAGTATAGCGATTGTGGAGGGGCAGCAGGAAGGCCAGAACATCAGCAGAAAATTTTTATAGTTACAGTGGGACACTGGTACTAAATTTCCTAGATCTCCCAATCATTCTGGGGAATATATTTTCAAATAAACATTCATAAGGTGAACATAAAAGATCTTCCAAGGAATAGACTTCAGTACTTAACATTAATGTAAACGAAAAAAGGCTTTTACTGAGGAACGGTTATGGTGGAGAGGGTCTGTACGTAACATTGTGTACAAAATTTTCTCTAACCTAATCCAAGGGGAATGTGCAAGCTGCCTGTAGAACAAGGAAACTTGAAAAATTATCTGTCCATTATCATTAACAAGCCACCAAAGTTTAGGGTGGAAGGGCGTATTCGAAGCTGAGGAACAAAGAATTCTAGCAACTGCAAATGTGATTCTGTATTACGCTTGTGTGGCAAGGTTTTGGTAGCAGGGGGGCTACAGGGGTGGTTTCTGTGAGAAACTTGACTAGTTCTGGGCAGCCACATGCTGTCAATTTTTAGAACTGCCTTTTTTTTGTCTATTTTGAAAAATAATTCCACCCATAAACCAATGAAGTGGTGATATGTCTGTTGAAACCAGTGGTAAAAGATTCCCTAAGATCAGAGATTTCAGAATCTCACTCAAAGCAGACGGTCTGAAAAAAATGCCTTATACATGTAGACTCTACATTTACAAGTGGGTTTTGTATGAAGAATGGGGGAACTTGAAGAGCTTTTTCTGTACTGATGTTGCATTCTGGAGAAAACCAATAGTGAATGATGTTAAAACATAATCTCTAGGAATGCTGAATAAACAGAAAGTGGTTGTGTTTTGGGGAGTGTTCTTTTGATTACGGTGGAATGTGCCACGCACACTTAATTTAATGAGGTTAAAAAGAAAGGGCTCCTGCTGTTGTCTTGAAAAGCGCCCCATTAATAAAACCTCCCTTTGCGCTCAGTGATTACAAAGTGTTCTGGAAAAAAAAAAATCAGTATGTCTGCTTTTTAAAACAGCTGAATAGGCAGCAGCTAACTTGTGACATTTATAGCTAAAATAGCATTCAGGTGATACACCCATGAATGCTCGGTACATGTGTGTGTTTCTCAGAAAGAGACTGATTGAGTGTTTTGGGATCAAGGTTGCAGCAGCTTTTGTTTTACTACATCTGTCTTTGGGTCTGGGTAACATAAAAGCTCTGAAATTATATTTTTTCTGGTAAGATTAAGCCTGCCTTGTTTACTAGAAATTCTTAATAAAGCTCTAATTAAATATGTATTCCTTATTTCACGATTCAAAGTTCAGTTGGATACAGGTTTTAGGAAAAATGCGGAACAACCCACTGAAGAACAAAATATTATCTTAAGACAGAAATAATGTATTACGTGATGATAGCACCTAAGAAAATGTAAATAATATGAGTGTTGCTCATTTTTTATGGCACATACATACAGTGGCACTAATTTTTATTTGTTCTGTAATTACTTTGTCTGGAAATAATCGGTTAGTGATTTTTATCAGCTTATTAAACTCATTTAATTTTGAAGAGCATGGTGGAAAACTAATTTTCTACTAAAAAGGTTAATTTGGGGAAGGTTAGGGCACTGGGAATTACACTGAGATAAGTTTACCTCTGAATTCACTGCTTTAAATCTGGCCAAGGCCAAAGGTGGATGTCACCCAATGTTTTTGTCCGAGCCGAGCCAAGCTCTTGCTCAATAGCGTTTGGGAAATAACTCGGTGGTCCTAATGTTATGTATTCTTGCCTATTCTTTGTTTATAGATGCTTGCACTGGTATCTTTGTGTGGGACCTCTGTTCAGAGGCCAACAGCTTGATATGGAGAATCAGAAATTTTGCCCCAAGGAGGTAAATGAAGATCTTTACAGCGACTCCAGACAGTGCCTGTTTCTCCTCTGGGGCTAATCTCCATGTTTTACAGTAGGGATACTCACTGGTGAAGAAACTGGTGTCACACTGGGGAGCAACTGTATGGCTTCCGAGATCAACTTTATTCCTAAGCGGTCTCATTTAACTCTTTTCATGTAGAATCTTGACTGCAAAACTTGTCTGTTAAGAGTCTAGCTAGTTTAAAGGATACAACACTACTTCACGCTAGTTGCTTTGATGGTATGTTACTAGTACTTCCCACAGATGTACTCTGAAATGCTATAATGCCTCACAGGGAAGCATTTTCTCAAATTAAAGCCAGTACTCCTGGGAGCAATTTTCATATTTTGCACACATTCATTTTATAAAGCCCCACAGCCACAGCTAATACATGTAAAAAGAGTTGAGGAACACCTCCCTGTAGTGAACTGAAGATGGGGGCACATTCCAGCAGAGCTGGATAACAAAACACTGCCATTTTTTTTGTGGGTCGCTCCACTCCAAAGCACAGCAGCTCGGTGCACAAACCACCACCCCGCAGCACTGGGCCCCTTCACACCCGTCTGGCCTTCTAGTGTTCCCTTTCAGCCCGGTAATTAGACAAATAGTTACGTCTTCCTGTATACACATACATCTATCTTAGCATTCCAGCCTTTTTTAACTTTAACAAAGTCTTCGCCGAGCTGGGCTCTTGCTGGCTTCCCCTCACAGCGGAGACACTGGCGTCGGGGCCGGCCTGGCGAGCCCCCGGGAGCAGAACTGCACCCCGGGGAGGGGGAACTAAGGGAGAAGCTTCGGGTTTGAAGCCCCGCGACGGCTCTGCTGGGCTGCAGGGGACC
>NW_010136535.1:0-2115 GCF_000699245.1 Pterocles gutturalis | reverse complement strand
TTACAGATACTTCGCGTCGTGTTGTATATTTAAGATGCACCTCTGTTTTACGCACAGCTGCGTTTTGTGCACTTGTGTGTGAGTTTCAATCTAGAAATATGAGAAGCTGTCCCTGGCTGTGCAGATCAAACTTTCAGGTGGGATTTGGGGGGGTGGGTGGGTGTAGAGCTGCTGGTTTGGGAGGTTTTCCTTCTCTCTGGGGTTTTTTTCAGATCGTCCAGAGGATTTGCGGAGAGATGAATCGAAGCCGCCTTCTCTCTCTTTCATTGTAAAGAGATGGTGAGGGAATTGCGCGATTAAAGGTTGGAAACCCCCCGACTGGCTCTGCCCCCTGCTAACGTCTGCGCACGGTCATGAGTGGCTCCTCGCACACTGAAATTCAGCTCCACAAACGCTAGCCGGAGGAAGGCTGAAGCTCTCACACTATCTCAGGACACAGCTTGGAGTGACTGTTTAAACAAACACTCTGCTCACGGTGGGTTGAAGAGGAAAAACAAGGGAACATGTAAAGTCTAGGGGAGAGCAAAGTGAGGTCTTTAGAAAAAGAAGTAGGTGATCTAGAGTTGAACGATTTAACAAAAAAAAAAAAATCCCCAGCAAGCTAAATGTAGGTGCTTTAACAAAAAAGCTAATGTTTCTTAAAAGCAAATGAAAATTATTGTGGCTTTTGACTTCATGTGTTGCTATTTCAGAGACACACCGGGACTCAAAATGAGCTGGTGTAACTTGTTTTTTACTAGAACTTCAGCCAGCGGTAAGGTCACAGGACGACTGGGGAAAAATTGGGTGGTCCTTGTCTTAGGGTATAATCTAATGTGAGAAACCGGGGCACCTTCCTTATTCTCAGAAAACTTGAGATGGGGAGGAGGAACTGGTTCCATGCTGAGGAGTCCAGAATCCTTTTGCCCCTGATTTACTCTTTGTGTCTCTCTCTCATTTTTTTTCTTTAAAAGAGGGAGGGAGCTCTGGCCTTTCTCATCACTTGGTCTGGCTAATGTTATCCCCTTTTGTTCTAACGTGGCGTATCACAGGAGAGGTCATGTTAGTGGCTGCATAAGATACCTGAGAGTAGTTTCACTGGTTAAGAAAAATGGAGTGACATGCTCCTTGCTTAGAAATCGGGAAAGGTTACGTATGGGTGCAAAAAGGTTGGAGATAAGCTGTGTACCAGCTGGGAAAGAGGAACAGGAATTTCTGGAGAGGAGGAAGTTGGAGGTATGTGGCAAAACTACAATGGGCAGGGGAAAAGTGTAACAGAAAAGTTGAAGGATAAAAAAAAAATATGACAGAACAGGCAGGATAAGACAGGAAAAACAATGGGGAAGACACATCATAGCTAGGAAGGAATGTAAACTATGTTAGAAACTATGTTAGACCCTTTTGCTGACATACAGACAGTCACAAAAACATTTCCAGTAAACAATAGATACTGCATTCTCAGCATGTATGAGTGAGGTCTACCGAGGAGACTAGAAAACAGTCTAAAAAATGTGAAACATTTCCTCCCCTCCTCCTTTTCCCTGCCCTCTTCTCCATTCCCAAACTCCAGCACAAACATGAGTTCTGGATAGTTTCTATAGCTGAAATCAATTTGGTTTCACGCACAAAATACACCTGAAATGGATTCAGGATTTAGAAAATATTATTGTAGAGGGTGTCCTCAGATGCCACTGACGCCACATGTAGGTTTACAAGCTCTTGGCACACTGGCATCGCCTCTGTTGGAAGAACTGTTGAATTGTCATTAACTTTATTTTGCAAGTATTTATTTTTGCTTGTGAGATCTGTGTTAAAAAAAAAAAAAAAAAAAAAGGAGTTTGCTCTGGGCTTTAAAATAGTTAGTGAGATTTCTCTCCTTGTAACTAGGAATGCTGACTGGAAAGTTTGGGGGTGGGGTGTTTGGTGGGAATGGAGAGAGAAAGAATTTTTGTCTGTGCAGCAATTCAGACAATGCTTAGTCAAGATCTGAAATATAAAAGAATTAAAGCTTTTTCTTACCTGAAGAAAATATCATGTAACTGATTGCCCCACCAATAGAAATTCGTTGAAGTTGATTTATATTGGATTAACACCTGTTCTTGACTGAATTGCAACACCCCCTTCCCCCCCCCCCAA
>NW_010136534.1:56188-63346 GCF_000699245.1 Pterocles gutturalis | reverse complement strand
AGGGTGCTTCGGCGAAGCTCTGAGGGGACGGGCGGGTGATCCCGGCAGGCGAGCGGCGCGACCCGGCCCTGCCTTGCCCTGCTCTGCTCCCCATTGCTCTGCTCCCCTGCGGCAACAGCTCCTGTACGTGAGGGGCTTGCCTCTTGCCCGCGCCGCGTTGTGTTCGGCACGGAGCCCTTTCAGTTTCCACCCGCTGGCAGCAGCGTGACCGGGAAATGGTGCCCGCGGTGCAGCTTCTCGGAGGGGTGAATTCCTGTCTACGGGTCTGCCCGCTGATGGGTGCTGTTGTTTCATTTCCCTGTAGGTTTTTGATTCCTTTCTATTCAGGTGTATGTAAAAACAATGTAATTGCAGCCATAAGTGTAACAAAGATGAGCTTCTAGGGATTTTTTTGTTGTTGTTGTTGCTTTGATCTAGAGAACAGGATCATTAGAGCAAGGGAGAATCGGACCCAAAATATAAAGTCCTTTGCTCTGTTTGAATGGCAGCCCAGCCTCATGGTAAGTGGCAGCAATCTCTATTGGTTACTTTTCTGTGGCTAATTCCTTAGTTATTAAATTTAGTGCTGCCAATAAGGATGCGATAGCCAGCATAGCACCTGGACCAAGAGTTTCAGTGGATCACTTGACCAGTCCTTCCCCCTACCCCTTCCCCAAAACGCTCTATAGCAAGGCAAAACCTGCATGCACCAATTTGCTTGGGTTTGCCACCTTCTAGAGCAGTAGTGGATAGGTTTAATGTTTAAATACTGAAGAATGTTTTTACATTCTGTTCTGAGCTGGAGTGTAATCTGGTTGCTCAAGGATCTGTCCAGTGCTGGAAAGCATCCTGCCACCTTCTTGCTCACCCTCCCTCTTTTCTTCTTCCTTTGTGCAGTAAGTTGAGTGTGAGCGTTGCCTGTAGGCCTTTTTCTGTTCTTCACACCCTAGGCTGTATTGCCAAAATATTAGCAGCTACTTCTGGAGCCAGGAGGTGGAACCTTGCAGGTTGAGTGTGAGCAAGGAGAAGGAACTACATAGGTTGGAAAAATCTGAGAGAAATAAAACAAGCAGGAAAAAAAGTTTGCTGTGGGCAACTTCCAGCCATCAGTTTTGAAACTAGCTGTAACTAGCATCAAATTCTACTGAACTAGGACAGAACCACCTCCAGCACAGCATCCTGCTCCCCCATCTCCATCCTTTGATTGGGAGCTCAGTGCTTAGCAAGATCTCTTTTGTTTTGTCATTTTTTAATTGTGTCCTTCCTGTAGCATTTTCTTCCCAGTCAACTGGTTTTCAGTTACAAGGGTATGTGATTTATTTTTTTATAGTACCAAATAAATTGAACATTACAATATTTTTCAAAGTATTCCCTGGCAGATAATCTTTATCATTTCTTGATTTTTGATTAAAAGCTACTTGTAATAATGTGGGCCACATTATTAGCACAAGAAACAGATCCATGAATGAGGCGCTTTGACCGAAATAGCCTTGAGGAGCTTCTGGTTCTTCATCACTCTTTCAATCTTCCCTCACTTTCAGCTTTCCAGGATTTTGACTAAGAACACTTAACAAATTTTGGCTTATTGGCTCCAGCTATTGGTATATATTTGCATCATGAGTGTGGTAGAATATCTCTATGTGAAGAGGAGCTATAGTAAAATAATTTTAGTTTAATATTGTATTCAAGTTCATTTATGACAACTTTTTTGGTATAAACATTCATTATTGGTGGGACTGAAAGTTCACATGTGGTATCTTGTCTCTGCCTCTAATAGGCATAATCTGAAAAGAGTTTTTGTTGTCGTTAATTTTCCTGTTTAGTCTTTTACTGCCTTGAGGTAGTTGTAAACTTTCCTACTTTTATTTTTCATTTTTATTGATCGTATTATTGGGACATTTGAATTGATACTCTGCATATTTGCATGTGCCCATTGCTTCATTTCCAGATGTTGATACAAAGGCTTAACCATGACACCATGCGAAGACAGCACCATCTCTTCACAAAGGCTTCAAATACTGTAACCATGTGAGTAGGCTTCCCTGAATTAATTCTCTCAAATGAGACCATGAACTGTGACCTGAAGATAACTCAGGAAAAACAGTTTACAGAATTTACATAGCCTAACAAGCCTTTAATTCATGGACGACTTGTAAATAAAGGAGGCAGATACAGATAGCAACATGTTCATAAACTCAAATATTGAAGCTGTTTTTTTCTGCAGGCTTACACAGCTATGTCTGTGTTCTTGTGTCTGTAAAACAAGTAGAAACCATGTACTGCGTAGCAATGACTATACTAGAAAGAAGGGTAGTAGCAGCGGTGTCTGTCTTCAAATTGAACGAGTAAGGTTTAAAATAAAAATACTATTTTATCCACCAAAATTATTTGATTGAGGGGTAACATTTGAAAAATTGTATCACCCTTGATAACAAATAGGAGCAGGCAGAATCAGCGACTCTGGTCAGCTTATGGGAGGTAAGTCCCACCCACACCAAAAAATGTTGGCTTCAGTCTCCAGCTTTCTGCACTTTTGTTCTTTGTTGATTACAAAGCTAAAGGAGGAGGGAAGAACAATCTCCAGGTCAGTCTTACATAATACTTTGTTTTGCAAGGGTTCTACTAATCATGTCAGTACCAAGCCTCTAGTTTTTGGTAATTACATTGGAAATGCCCAGTTTGTACATAGCAATTCCAACTATAATTACCATGAAATTATATAACTGCAAATTACCCTGTCATGTGGATGGCCTAAATAAGCATATACAGTACCTGCTCTGTGATAACAAATTAGAATTACATGGTTGGTTAACTAGCAGTAATATGAGGTTTTTGAAGTGGCCAACCAAGCTGGCTTGTTATGTGGGGAGAAAGTGTGGGGATTTTTTTCCTGGTGCTTCATTTAGATTTTCGAATAATAGATTGTTTCTTTCCTCATGCTTCCTTATGGGAAAAAAAAAAAAATCTGACTTGGGGTTTGGTTTTAATGGACATTTATATTGTGTTGAATCATTGGTTTGGTCGCTGACAGCTGCTATGTTTGTTTGCCTAGATGCCTGCTGATACTTTTGGGATATTGTCTGTTTGATTTGGTTTTTATATAGTGATTTTTAACAGAATGTGTTGGAAAAGATTGCCTTGCTTTTTTTATCAAAGCACATTTTGTACATTTGCAGCAAAAAAAGTTGATGGGGGAAAGATCTGGAGATACTATATACAGGTGTACAACCTTTTCCTTTCATTAGTTTTTATTTGAAAAAGGAAAAAATCATGTCTCAAAGTCATATACGTAATAGAATGGGCTGTTCACTGTGTCAGAATCCCCCTTCAAAACATCCCTCCTGTAATTCTTTCTTACAGACAAAATAGAAATAACATCGGTCTTTCTTACTTGCATTTAATCTCTAACGTGACACGATAGGGAAGAAAGGCACACTTAAAAACTAGAAACAGTGGTACTGTGTCATTTGAAAGCCTAGCCAGAACTGTAGCCCCTCAAAAGACCACCTAACTATCAAAGCAGACTCATGCTTCATGTGTGGAGGAAGGCTAGCGTTGCTAATAGTCTTCCTTTAGACTATTTTTTGCAGCCGTGCCAAATATGAAACTGGCGATACGTAGTTTTCTGTTCCAGCAGTGGTGGTGGACTTTTTGTAGTCACGCAGAAACAAAGATACTACTAAAAATAGCTTCTGTGTCTTAGTAGACAAGGTATGGATGGAGGAGAGAAGTGAGAGAAAAAAACCTCCAGATCAGCACGGGAACTCTCCAGGGGGGGAAATCTCGGTGTTCGTTTTTGCTGCACGTGGCTGGTGGTGTCAGCAAAGCCCACGAGGTGGCAGCATGAAGAAGTTGTGGTGACGTGCTAGGCTGTTGGTCTGGAAGCTGCATTTGAGGGGCTATTTGGCATGAAAAAACGAATTGCTGCAATCAGAACATGTTGAATATGGATTTATTTGTCTGTCTGGCCCTGTTTTGAAACCAGCATGTGAGAAGACTCAATCGATCTCTCTACTATGCTTGTTTCATTTTTATTTAATCTCAGAGTATGTAGTAATCTGACCATGGAAAAGACTGTTACTCCGGACCTGAAGTTCTTTTATGGAAGCTTAGAACTTCCTCCTTTTCCAGTGGTAGTTGAATCTTCATGCAAAGCTCCTGGCAAGAGTCACCACAGAGAAATGCGTACTTGAGAATAAAATGTTTGTCACTTTTCACCCTAAGCCATCCTGCATGCAGAAGTTGAGCTTTCTCCAATTGACTTTAAATTAATTTTCATGCCTTGATTTTTCGTTTCTTTGGTCTACCCCTAAATAAATTAGGCAGCCACCTACATGAGAGGGAAGATTCTCAAAGAGAATTTTCACTCTTTGTTCTTATCTAAGTTTTTCTTCTGTGTTTCTTGGAGAATCTCTTCTTTATCTAGAGTCCTCTGTTCTGAGGGATACACATTTACGCATTTCAAACAGATGTGAATTGTGCTATATGCAAGCGTATATCTGTATTAAAAAAAAGTAACACAGGAATTCTTATCATCAAAGTGATTAGGTTATTTTTTTCTTGTTTATTGTCTACCCTCTGCTTTTCTCATATTTAGGTCTACCATGTCTTTTTTGTCTGTCATTCAGTTAACTACTATGCAAACCCGTGGGAAGTCTTCAGAGATTCATGCTGGCAATATGTTTTAAACAAATATCCTTTAAGGTATAAATAAAATGATGATCGAGTATCTTCCAAACTGTATCAGGACGCTGGCTAGTGTGCAGCGTTTATGAGCATGAAAATGATGATGAAAAGTTTTCCATTCTTAAATTCTTTTTCTCTTCTTTGTGTCATCTCTAAAGAATACACTTTTCAGAAGGTGCTGACTGGGAACTTACTAGCAGAGCAGTTTCTCATGACTGTTGGTTGGTAACGGGAACATCTCAGAAAGCTTCTGTGAGAGTTTGTGGTAATTTTGGTTGCAGTGAATTAAGATAATACAACAATGAGCCAGTTTTTTTAGCTGGCTAGGTGCTTAAATTCTCAATAAGGTCAGGGACTGAATTTAGGTAGTTTCAGCTTTTTAAAAATATTGTGTAATTATTTAGATTATTTAAACTATCAGAAAAATGTTTTCAGACAGTTTTATTGCAGACAACTTGTTTGATTACCTGAGCTATACTCAAAGCTGTTAAGAGGTTTTTAATCTGTAAGAGGGTGGGATGTTTTCATCACTTGTTACTTTGGTTTGAATTTTTTGTACAAAAAATAACTGTTAATTCGGATACCTGCTGTGACATGTTTATGTAAAAAGTACAAGAATTTTTTTCTGCAAAACCAGTTACATTCCTCCTACAAGTGAGAGATTTCTGTGCAAACATATCTTTGTTCATTGAATATGTTTTTAGGACGTGCTTTCAGTCTACTCTAAAACTTTGCTATTATTGCTTCTGAGATCAAGAAACATCCATCGGAGAGAACCAAACTACTTGTTTAAGATTACCAGATTTTGTGTGATCGTCACCTGAAGAAGGTTTTTGAACTCTGCTCAGTCTTCATTACTCTTTAAAAGTGGTAGCACAGAGTTTTCTCTCCACAAAGTTAATATTCCAGTATCTGTGAGTAAGTTACATTTACTTATCCCAAAATTTTACCCGTGCAAATTTAATAGAAAGCTTCATACATCATGGGACTCTGTAAATATCTTGTACAAAACTTTCATGGTTTTAGAAACCCTTAGTAAGTTGAGGACATAAAATGTATTTCCCACTAATGCAGCACTTTCCTGTTCCAGATGTATTCAGTGCGGTTTAGTAGTTCTTCCCCTAACTGTAGTGCATCAGCAGTCTCATTAACACAAATAATTTTGTTCTTATTTAACTTAGTTTCTTATTTTGAGCCTGACTATCACCAAACCTAGAAAGTTAGCTGGTCCATTTGAAATTTAGTAAACTGAGGTAATGAAATCGTAGATTAAATGTGAACAGGGAACCTAATAAAAGAAAACAGAAATAGAAACAATGATACTTCAGAACACTTCTAGTTGGTGTGTGCCAGAGGACTGTTTCTGTCCAGCCTCCTGTGGAATGGGATGGTTTGTCTGATAGAAGTATTTATGTTCCTTGACACTTTCACACCGTATACTGTGCCAAAACCATGAATCACTCACTCATTTTCGTGCTGGATGAGATAACTATAAACAGCAAATAACTAACATTCTTTATTCACTTTGCAAATTGGTATAGAGTCTGAAGGTTGCTGTCTGACAGAACTCTTGTAAACAGCTTTGAATATAGCAAAATACATGTAAGTGGCACAGAAAGAGTAACCAGTATCTGGTAATAGTCATGTTATTTCTACAGTACTGATACTTTTCATGCTCCTCCTTTGTTTTTCTTTTAGACCAACAATGATACTCTGTGTTTGTTCTAAGAATTAAAATTTTCTGGTTGTGTCTGTGACTCTCTCATTTTGATATTCCACTGTGTTTTCAAAAGCAGGTGAAAGAGTTAAGACTGTCTCCAAATACCAATCTGCTATTGCTTTAGCATAGTATATCTGTGGTGTGAAGTCCACATGACTGGGTTCATAGCCTTGATAGAAAGTAATGCTTTTCCCAGTGAGAAACTTTATAAATGCAGTCAAGTTCTTGCTCAGTATATAACCTTGCTGTTTCAGAACTCACTAATGATTTGGATGTCTTCAAAGATTTTATTGAGATTCTTCTCAATAGAAGAGATGGGATTCATATAAGACTCATCTCTTGAATTTCTTTAAATTATTTTAAATTCTTAGTTTCTTATGATATGGCTTCACTTTGAATTTGTCTGCATTCTTATTTGGGTTCTTTTCTAATCCCTGTTCTTTCCATGCACGCTCTCTGCTGATTGCTGCTTGCAGCTAGATCTAACTTCAGCTACCCATATTCTGAGCTAGTGTGCTGGTTGAGTTAGAGAAGGAATGCCATTTTTATTCTGACAAGTAACTAAACCACTTTTCAAAGAGTGTGTAGCCTGCGTTGTACAAGCACATTGCCTAAGCTAGTGAGAAAGAGTCAGAATGGTCTCAGCTTACTGTAACACTATGAGATGTATTCCTGGAAGTCATAGCATGACAAAAGGCTCGGCAGCTCCTGTAGAAAGAGAGACACAAGAACCTGAGGGAGTTTTCTAAGGTGACTGCTGTACCTAATCCAAG
>NW_010136534.1:25364-56171 GCF_000699245.1 Pterocles gutturalis | reverse complement strand
GAAAGATACTAATCATCTGAGCTAAGTCTATAATGAAAGTATGCTAGAGAGGCTGGAACGGAATTGCTGCCTGCCGATGAAAACAGAATTGTATGCATTTATATCTTGACTGTTCTTCACTAACTCTCTCCGTATCACAAGATGTTTCATTTAAAATCTGGGACCGTGGGGTTTTTCTCTTTAGAGTCTGTATTAGGGCAGACATAATTATTAATGTTTCAGAAAATTATTTATCAAGTGTTCTGAAATGTGTGTTAACTTAGTGATGAATCAGAAAAATATCTGAAGCTCATGATTTATTCAGCAGACTTAGGATCAGCTTATGGCCTTACATGAAGGAGAATTCTCTGTTGGTTTCATGTTTTTAAGGTAGTTTTAGAATAACCAAGGAATTGTCACTGGTTCAAGGAATGCTAATGGGTCTTTTACAGTTCAGGTAAGTCAACCGACCAGTTGCCTTTAGGGCTGTGTGTTGTCTTGGCAAGTGTGCAAGATGAGGTTTTTATGTACATGGGATTTTGAAGTGTCTCAAGGAATCATACACTGCGGAAGAACTCTTAATGTCTGAATCTGAAGTTAGGCAACTAGTATGGTTCCTCAATTAAGTATTTTATTATAGAGATATTAAGGAGAAAATGTCTGAACAGTTAGAACTTGAAACTTCTAACTGGCTAAAATGTATGTTGTCAACATCGTTAACCAGTAATTGAAGCATTTTAAGTTGTTTTTCCATAGGGATGCCTGAAGAAAAACACTTCTTAGTATGGAGTAGCATATAACTCTTCAAATGTATGATACGAATGGAAGTAGCTGGTGAATGTGCATTGCTTTCTAGTGGGGTCCCCTTGAGGCTTGTCATTCAGCTTTACAATTGGAACAAAACCATAATGTTGTAGTTGATGGTTTTGCATTCCTGTTGGTTACTCTTGAATAGAGAAGGATGCTTATAACTCCTCAGTTTAGAATGTATTGGTTCATTTTGTTGTATCTATTGGAAAATTCTCAGGAAGTTTAAGGATTACAGGCGTAGTGCTTAGTCTGCAAAAAGAATTAGCCTGTAACAGTATATATTGATTATAATTTTTTTTCAAAAGTTCAGACATTTTATAACATTAAACATTATATAAAACATTTTATAAAAGATGATGTATAAATGGAACAGTTCATGTAAAAGCTTTACAATTTGTGTTAGAATAAATGCTTAGGCAGTAGTACAAAGAGTTCTTTAAAATATGCAGATTAAGGCAGTAACTTGCGCAAATTCTTCTGATTTCTGATTTTTCTTTTCTGGTAGGTGTTCAAGCATATGGGTTGGTGCAGCAGCCAAGATCCTAAAGAGATGTCTGTTCCCATTTTAGGGATTCCATAAAAATATTGCAAATGCTAGTGTTTCTGGTAGCTGCGTTAAGTTATATGTAGATTTTTGTATGTATAGTCTGTTAGACAGGAGGAATAGGTTTATGTGGTTCAACATGTTTCTGATTCTTTGATACCTGTGTAGTAGCAACACTGACCATTTGGACACTCTTCTTTTGCTGACAGATTCTCTTGTCAGTCTGTAGCCAGTTGAGTTTGTCTTCCCAAGATATCCAGAAGCAAGTTTTTCAAGGGAGGGCATGTATGTTTCATGTTCATATAAGCTGTTGAAAAACAGAAGCCACAAAGTCCAAGTTTTGAATTTGGTTCTTCCTATTAACCAGATTTTGGTATTGTATGCATCAGTATTTGCACCAGAAATATTTGCATGCGATTAAAGAATGTCTTTTAGATGGTCCATCTGTTTCAGAATTGCTAAGCAAGCCAACAATCACCATCACTTGGTGACCTGTTCATGATCAAGCCATAGGTTTTCTTTTTAATAACAAAAAGAAATAGCAAGAGGTTACTTTTGTTAAATTGGTTATATTTATAAGTTATTTTTATTTCTATATTGAGCTCTACACTTGAAGAATTCTGTGTTGCAGTTTGTACTCTTTCGGGCAGTCTAAGATGTTAATGATAAAAGTAGATTGCGTGAGATGTCTAGGGCAAAAAAACAGCATAAACTTAGTTTGGATCATGAATTCAGTCAGCTAAATCTATTAGACTCGTGTTTCCTTGATTTGCTGAAACAGGGTATAATAGCATCTATAAGTTTATGTGTTTTAGAAGTAGCTGAAGGTTGGTACAAAAACAAATGGGCAACACAAGTAGTTGTATGGCTACTTTGTGTGGTATGCTGCCTTACAAGTGAGTGATACAGTGCAAAAATGCGCTGGTAGGCTGTCTGCGTGCAGCGGATGCAGACTTTCCACATGCAATAGGTAGTCTTACACCATTTCAAGATGAGATTTCCTTTTCTATATGGGAAATACTGCCAATTCTGTGGCAAAGAAGAAGGCTCCAATTTAGTGAATAGCTACCCCTTTTTTATTTTTTTCCTTAATGGCCCTTTTGTGACACAGAAACAAAACCATTGTTTGCTTTTAGATTACACCAACTATTCATTAACAGTTGTGATAGTACATAATTTGCTGACCTTAAGCTTTTATATATTCAGTTCTGGAAAGGAATTACTGTGATGAAAAGAAAAATGAGTGCTGGAAACTGTTTGAACAGTATTTGAAAAACATAAACATTGGCAAATAAGGGGGTCAATTCATAAGCTAAACATGTAAGTGATATTCTGTCTTCCTCTTGATTAATGCTAAGGGCATACAGTCCAGAGAAACTTTGTAAATTCTGATCAGAAAGTGCTTGGGAAAAGAATGCTTATTGTTCCAGTCCAGGAGGTAAACGTGATCATGCTGGCACATACCACTGGTCCATTCTCCGCGTATGGAGAGAATCCTGTATTGTTTCTGTTGCAGTTATTTCACAGTAGCTCAGAGTGAGACAGATGCTGCATTCTGTTAGAGATGTAAGCTCAAATTACAAGTCAAAATAAAAGACTTGTCCAAATTACTTTAAGATAGTAAACATGATGGCTCCTCATTGACAGCATATTAAATATTAATATCTCAAACTGTGAGTTCGAAAGGCTTTGACATGTGTCAAGATTCTGACTATTGAAAACCAATCTTCTACAAAAATTTCTTATAGACTGAAGGAGCAAATGTTGGCTTGAAAGACAAGCAAATAGGACTCTTGAGTCTGTCTGTATTTAAAAAAAAAAAATCAAATCCAACTCTGTGTATTCCCCAGACATGACTTGGGCTATTATTTGAAAATGTCGCTAGCTCAAAGCTTGTTCATTGCCTTTCATTCATGCTAGCAAACTTTCCTACAGGTACTGTCCTAGCCAAGAATAATACCAGTGAAACGAGGTCGGAATCAATGTTGTTGTTTTAAGAGTTGCTAAATGCTGTATTTGCTGTGAAAAGTAGAGCTTGTATAAAAACAAAAGGGGAGAAATAGAATCTGTGCTTCTGAAGAAGGCAGCTGTATTCAGATAACCCTTCTGAGAGGGAGGAAAGTATATTTTTGAAGAACTTCTGATACTAAAACCCTTTCACTGCTGTTGAGAAAAATCTTTCTGACGTAGGATTTAGCTTCTGCTAATCCTTAAGGGACTTGTTTTGACAGTCTTTATAGAAGATTTTCTCAGTAACTTCTAATTTGTTATAAAAGAGCAATTACTGATTTGTCCTCAAGCACCTTTTTGATGCGTGTTTGTTAATGAAGTTCATGTACATTACAGGAATGAGGAAGAAAAGACAGTCAGAATTGTTTACTGTGAAAAAGCAGGAAGATTTGGATTTTCCTGGATCTCCAGTTCTCTTTCTAGCCCGCAGGGTACTTAGAGTCTGGATTTCATTTAGTGTGTTGTGGCCTGCTCAGCAGTTTGTGGAAGAAGATCCTGCTTTCTCTTTCCAGCAGACTGTGTATTTTTGTTTCCTTTTCTAAGCATGAAGCCATTTCCTTATGTTCAGAGTAACGCCCGCTATTAGATTTCAATCCATTTTCTAGTAATTTGCGCAGGTAGCCAGAAAGTCCTGGTTTTACAGTGTTTATACTAGTTAAGGGGAATAAACCAGCTTTCTTGAAATGCCTTTGTGTTGCTTGTTGCTTTTTATGAAGAACTCAAATATCCAACTATATGTCCCTTTTCAAAATCAAAGGTAGCACTGAGAATCCACAGAGAACAGCTTAGCTCTGTCTGCTTTCCCACTTCCTATCCTTATAGGCTCTGTAGCTGTGCACATGTGCTCAGTCTGCAGAATCATCTAGGAAAATAGGGCTGCATTACCAGTGCTGTCTGGGTCTAATAAGAAGCTGTCATGCTGTTAACTAAAAAGGTCTTGGATCACGTTCACGTGATTTCCCATCATTCTCCTGACAAACCGTCTCGTCCCTAATATAGAGGAACTGTCTGTATAGTTGATACTGTATCTAATTCATCTGTTGGCTCTGCTTCAGAAAAAAAGTATGGCTGTTAACCACTGTTAATATTATTTATTTTTTTATTCTAATATGAGTAAAAACAAAAATTATAGTGCATACTGCAGTGATATGAAAACTATCTTTCAAAGGCAAGTTTGGCCTCTAAACCTCTTTAATTTATTCCAGCTATTTGTTTTTAAGTATTTTCTGTAATTTCAATTAATGTATTTAGTCTAAATCAACACAGTTTGTGCTTGCTGCACAGACTGTCCAAACCATTTCAGTGGCAAATCACACTATCTTCCATCAAACACAATAATGTAATGTTTGTATCCTGGAGCATAGTGTAATTTTTACCATAATAGTAGAGACGTGATGAAGAAGTGCATACCTCTGTCTGGTTAAGTTCCTCTAAAATGTAAGAAAAGAATACCCAGTTTGGGTGCAATTCAGAATGACTGCCATTAAGCAGTGCAAATCTCACTCACAACTTGGATTTGTCAGTGTCCCCACAGATGATTACTGTAAGAAATACTGTCTTGTTTGAATTGCAGGGCTGGGGAGCAAATAGTTCTGTTTCTTTTGGCAAAGAATGTGTGTTAAATTTGCAACAAAATATGGTAATTTATTTATAATGAAGGATAATTTCAGTGATAAAGACTTCCTGACATAGTGAGCTAAGGCCAAGGAACCGATAAAGGAACTGTTCTGCCCTTTGTGACCATTATTTTTATTCTGCCCTAACTTTCAGCTTTTAGAGAAATAGTAGTTTCTGTTATTTTGAGTAACAAACCATACAAGAAACAGCTTGCAGAGCTCATTCTGTTAAAGATGTCTAGAAATCTCTTGAGGAAATGAGGTTCTGGTAAAATACCAGGTATTTCTCACTTCTGGCAGTTCTGGAAATGTTCTGAAAAAAGCTGTTCCCGAACTAGTATGCGAAGTTGCTGTGGTGGAGCTGGAACACAGATACGCAAATACCTACTTTTGAGTAAAAAGTGAAAAAGTAACTATGAAGGAAAACTTACATTTTAGAATCTTCAGGGAGGATTATCTAATTCTTACGAGGAAGTGAATAATGTTGAAGGGGAGAAGGAGTCTGTTATTTTTTCCAGACGTACTTTTAAAATGAAGAAAGCTACCCTCACACAAAGGCCTATTAAAGTGCCCCTGAGTGTTAGTGGAAAAGGCCTATAGCATTCTATGTGCGTACTGCACACTAACTTCATACAGAGACAGGTGGTAAGAGCTTGCTCTGTTAGCTGTGCTTTCTATATCTACCGTTTTAAAAAAAGCAACTGCTGTGTGGAGAAGATGAGAAGAAATATGGAGCCTGTCCCTACTGGAAGAAGTCTATCATTTTAGGAATAAAGCAGGGCCCTAGTTCCACAAAGTACAGACTATACTGTCTCTCAGCTCCACTTGACGAGAATTAGGATGAAATGTAAGAAGAGATGCAGATGTGTTACCAGCTGTTTCTGTAAAATAAGCTGTGGTGTAAATAATGTAGTAGACTCTAACTTGGCCATCGTAACTTCCAGTGATGCTAATTAATTTTGACTCATTTGTTTTAATTTTACCCAGAAGTCATATATGCCTGTCTAATATCTTAAGGAAGGAAGAGGTGAAGAGAATGAAGCTTACCTTTGTCCAGTTACGTTGGTAAAATGTGAAATCATGTTTTTAAATAAGGGAACAATTGTGGAAATTTATGACAAAAAAATGTCTGACGTGTATTATGGCGTCTGCAAACAGAGCTATGTAGAGAATGCCAGGGAGCTGGTTGCAGCCTCAGAGCTGGAATGTATTAGTTCCTTGTGTGGTCAAGATGGACAAGCAGGGAATACTGTAAATGCATGTAATTGAGAGCTGTAATTGGTGATCATGAGCATTGGCTCTACTACTCACAGAATTGTTGCAAAGAAACAATGGAATATGGTTTTCCTCTGTATTGCTCCAAATTTTGTGTGTCTCAGTAGTCTTGGAATCTAACATAGTCTGACTGCTCGATTCCTGTACTCTTGTTTCTACTTCTCAAACTCATTTTGCTACACTAGCACAGGACATGGGGATATGTAGCAAATCTATGCTAGTTTTAGTTTATGATGGATGCTTTATTGCTTTTACAATAACCTGGAAGCTACCCCAAACGCTTCATGTTCAGAGCCCTTGATACTGTGTATAGTTCTTTCACTATAAATCCGTAGTACAGTGGTTCTGAAAGTCAGTCTGTCTCATTTCCCCTTCTGGGTACTAGTTGCCACCTCTGTGCCATTATTACAGATTTTTTTTTCAATAGTAAAAACCAACTCAGAACAGACATTTATTACTGCACAGAGGCATCTCTTGAGTAGTTTCACAGTTGCTTGATAGTTCAGCCACCCAGGATGAACAGCCACAGATATTTTGCTTTCATACTGGCTTTCATGCTTAGCCAAAGCTTGCAAGAACCTAGCTTTCAGAATTTTCAGTTGTATTTTTTTAAATTGATTTTCCTCCTGTGTATGAGACAAAAATTCTTCATAGATGTGCCCAATGCTTATTGAGACCAGGAGAGTCTAACTGTAAATTATTTTCCTGTGTAGTTCTGTCCTGAGAATGAAACCTGGCTTCCTGACTCCACAGGGTGGTCTGCGTTACCTGTTTGCCCTTCTGAGAGTAAGGGAAGTAATCCTCAGGGGTTGAGGGAGGCATGGATAGCCTTGCCTTACCTTCTTCTGGCCATGAGAGTCAGCTCCCATGGGCTTACAGCTGTCTGCTCCTTCCTTCCTCTCCCTAGTGCCTGGTTATGGTCAAATGTTTGATCCTGAACTGTGTTAAGAACTGGATGAGTAAAAGAACTTTTGATCCGTGGATTCTTGGACTTTAACAACATTAATTTTACTTCAATGTACAAAGCTTCTTTTCCATGTCCTTTCTTTCTTCTTAATGCCTTTGCTTTTGGTGTTTGTGGTGTTCATCAGGCTATTACAGAGCGCAGTTGATGAAAGGCTTGCTCCTTCGTATGCTTATTATTCATGAAAGTATGTATCTGGAGAGTTGTGATGCAAAGTTAGGTTTGAACTTGCAGGTCTCCCATACTGTAAATAAGTGGGTTATCACCAAGTCATGGGTGCTTACAACATGATGGTGAAAAACAATGCAAGTCTTAAGGATTCTGATGACATTTCTAGTACTGTTATTCATTCAAAGCAGACTTTTGATTACTTACCTCATGAATATTCTTCACTAGCAGATCTGGGTTTAACTGGCTTAATATCTATCGAAGTACTACTACTTATTGTCATTACTACTATATGCTGATTTTAGTTATAAATGAAGGCTAAAAAGTTCTGATACCTCTTAACACCTCCCACAGGACAATATGTCTGCCCTTTCCTATGTATTTCCACAGCATTTTTAGTTAGAAGGATCTTTTTAATGTGGGAAGAAACAAAGAAAAACACTGACTTGTGTTTGCCACACCAACTATTCTTGATTAATTGTATTCAAGCAAGGAATAAAGAAGTTCTACATCCATTCACAAATTTTAAATTTATCCATTGCCCTGATATTTACACTAAAAACAAGTCTGATGTATTTCATTACGTTAAGAAAGAATAATCAGACTCAAAATGAAAAACTAAATAGCAATAACTTTGTGTTCATCAAGTGGGTACTTGCAAGCAGCAGGAAACTCTAAAGACTGCTAAAACCAAAGACTTTAAACTGTCAAAGGTTTGATTAGCCTAAGAAGAAAGCTGGAGTTTTGTTACAGTAGAATTCTTCAAAATACTGAAATTCTCTACTGAAGAGAGTTCAGTAGGTTGTCTTTGAACAATTTCTTTGTGAAGCAAAGCTTGGTGTTTCTACAGCTAGTTTTCTGTTCCCCATATTGGCCATATGAAAATGGTAAGATCCTGTTACTAAAATATTAATTATTTCTGAGCCGTCTCTTAAAACTGTTTTTAGGGGACATCGTGAAATTTCTTCATTTTTTTACCATAATGTACAGAGTATTGGGCTCATTTACACACATCCTGTTTGATCTTAGTTTGTACTACCTACAGCTGTCTCAGCGAAGATCACTCCCACGGATGAATGACCGAGAGAATAGTTCCTTGAAGGCAGATTTTTCCAGTTTGCCCTATGGAGCTTTGAATTAGTCAAACTTCCTTTAAAAATCCTTATGTTCCAGCAAATAATTCCCTCTCACTATATAGCCGAGAAACTTAAAGTTTGTATCTGTAGATTCTGCTTTAAGAAATTTTTCTTGTCTCTTAGATAGTTGGGCCAATGGCAGGTGATCACATATGTTTTTATTAAAGAGAAAGGGAAAGAACAGTATTTAGGGCACTGCAAAAAATAATTTTATTTCTTGGTTTTAATTTCATAGCTCCTCACACCACTTAGAATGAAAGAAAGGCAACCTATTAATCTAGTGTTGATAGTGCACTTGAAGGACCATGAAGATACAGAAGATAAGCCTATGAATCAAGAGAGACCAGTTTTTTGTGTTGAAAGCATTAATGTGTAAGTTGAGGTGTTTTTTAAATACTATACAAAAGTAATATTCAGAGGAAGAATTTAATTCGCCTGAATATAGAAAAGGTCTCAAATCTTTTCTTATTAACAATACAAAAGGCTGTATCTTGGATGCTACAATTCCTGACAGATGATAAGGTGTAAGATGGTTTCTCACTATGCTAGCAGTAGATCATTTTGGTCTGGTTTTTCTTTGTTGTGTTGACGTAGTTGATAGTAATTAGGGATACCTGTAAACATGGTTGTAGACTTTTCTGAATAAGTCTCCAAGCAAGATAGGTTGTATAATGAATTTATGCCTACCTACGGTATTTTTTGTGGGAAAAAATAATTCTTCTTTCTAAATGAGACTTGCCTGGAGAATTTGAGGTACATGTTTCACACCAAGTATGAAGTCAAATGCTGAAAGTGTTCTTAAGTTTATGGATAGCTCAGGTGGAACAGACACGTTTCTCTGATTAAATTGCTTCAGTATCAATTGTTGTGACCTCGTATTATGAAATTATTTTTCATACTGGAAAGGATGCCCTTGGCCAGAAATGAGAGCTATCAGAGATCCCTAGAGAAAATGCAGATATTTGGAATGATGTAGTTTTAGTCTCAAAACTGGCTTAGTCATCTGCAGCATTAAACAACTCACTGCAACAGGGGGAAGACTTGTGTTCTTCTCAGTGCTTGGTACAAAAGAAGTTCCCAGTGAGGGATGAATGAAGAAAAATGTGGAAGTTCCTTGAATGTCTGTTTTAGTTCATATCACGATATTCAATATTGAGACTATTGGCTGGATGTTACTTTATACTTTGGTTCATGCATCAAAATTCATAAGAATTAGATGGAATTGTGGATAAATATTTCAAAGGATTCCTTCAAATAGTCCTCTGTTTTCAAAATTGAGCAGACCAATTTAATTGCTAATCTTATTGTTCCTTCTTTTTCCTTGCTCATTCAGAAATTCCTTTACCCTGACTAGAGCAAAGCAAGAAAAAAAAAATTATGTTTCCTGTCTTTATGATGATTTTCTATAAAGTTATAATGATGAACTTTTAAAATGCCTTTTTTCACATAATACTCCCTTCTATATGTATTGATATGCTTCTGTAAACTCATTGTTAGTGGCTCCAGTGTTTATTCTTTGGACAGAATCACTGTAAGATACCAGTGTGTTGAGACAGCACCTTTTTATTAATTTAAAAATAAATATTTGATTGTCTTTATGTTTCAAGACGACCTCAAATATCTAGTCATCAGATGTAAAATGAATAATTATTAATGTCTTGTGAATTAAAATAATAGAATAATAATAGCTAATTGTTCTGTGCCATTCATAGCTTCTATTGGAAGTGACAAAATCTTTCCTTAATCTCTAACAGAACAGACAATTAGTAAATTTTGTACATGTAAGGTTACATGGGATCAAGGCAAAAGCACTGGAGACAAACTGTAATGTTACATTTGCTTAGAGATCGTTTCTCACTTTACAAGCAATTACTTTCCAGTTCATTGAGTCAGTCCATAAACTATTAATTACATGGGGCATGGAAAGGCTGATAGCATTGGACAGAGGTTGTAATTGGGCCCTGCTGGGGAAGTAATGGGAGTTCAGGGGAAAGTCTTCAGTGACAGAAAACACTGTAGGTTTGTATCTTGCACAACTTGCTTTTACCTCGTTCTGCCTAAGAATCGAATCTAGGTGAAAAGAGGTGGAGGAGTTGAAAAATGTCTTTGTGAGGTGTAATTGATAAATGATATTGTGCATAGTTCAGGTGGCTGTGCTCTCTTAAAGAAAAGTAGTGTTCATAAAGCATTTAATATATCATGTAGATCCAGCCTTCAAGTAGTATGGACTGTAGTATTGTGAAGTGAATAATAGCTACAGCTTGCTAGGGCAGCAGTTCAATCAGGTCATGTATTTAGAGCACATTGCACTTGAGAGCTGAACTCAAAAGCTTAGCAGCAGACTTCCTGAAATCTGCTTGAGTGGCCTTGAACAATATTGAATCAAAACTCAGAGCTCTTAGTTTCAAAAAACTTTTTCATCCTGCATGAGCTCTATGCTTCTGAAAATAGAATGGATCCAAAGTAATCAAGATATTTATTGAATTGACAGACATGCCAAATTGTTCCATCTCTACAAGTTACTGCCCCTGGGAGCGTCTTTAGAAGCATAGTCAATATTCCAGCAGCTAAGGTGTTGTATCTGATGTTGCCTGGTAAAGTAATTAAAAACATACAACTACACAGGAATAGTTACTGCTATAGGTAAATTATTATAAATTCCACTCATGGAACATTAAAGGTTTGTAACTGCCCTGTAGTTCTTTATCCATTTGTTTTGGTTTCGGAGTATCAGTTTATGGCGATGTCCTAGTCATTCTAGCTTTGCTTTGGTTAATATAACTCGAATTGCAAGAAATGTCTGCTTCTACAAAGTTAATTTGACAGGAAATGTTTAGTCTTGTAATTTCTTCTTTGTTATAGTTTCAAGGTTGAAATGAGTGTCTACATGCTTATCATTTCCCTTGTCTAATCACGTAATTGGTGTAATTTTGAAGGTGGCCAAGTCTAGTGGGAGAAGAGAAAATTTCAGAGTGTGTATTGCTAGTTCTGAGAACAGTGCTGCTGTTTTGGTTTTAAAGACTAAAATAGTGTTTGTTCATTGATCTGTATGACTGCACTTAAATTAAAAGAGAAGTTAACAGAAATGTTGTGTCCCCATTCAGTGTCCTGGTCACATAGCTGTGCCTACCTTTTTGCGATGGTAGCCCTGAAAATTAGGAAGAAAAAACCAAGAAAACCCAAACAAAACCTAATAATATGAAAGCTTGCTTTGTCAGTATCATATAATTTATGTACTTTAAATAGTAACAACAAATGCATTACCTTGATAATTAATTTGGAGTTCTCTGTCTTAGTGTTTTAGTGTACTTTATCACTTCTGAGGGCTGAAGGCTGCATCTGAGTAGATTTTATAAGAAAAGATGATTTCATGGTAGCTCAGAATAAAAACATGTTTCTACCTGCACAAATAAAAAACATTTCTCTAAAGGATAAAAATAATTGAATTACTTGAAAGTTATGAACCAAAACAAGGAATAAGATGGTCACTCAACGTTTGAAATGTACTTCTAAAATGAGTCTAGAAAGTGGTTCTTGAGTAATTAGCCAAAGTAACAAGTTTTGACAAACAAGTGACAATGTATTGCAAATGGGGTATAATTTTATTGTTGTTGCACAAGTATATAGTTTGCAGCTTGGATAAATTCTGATGTGCTCCTTCTGCAAATTGTGTGTTGTAATGGGTGCCACACTTGACATGGTATAAATATCCAAAGTATCTTTTCCTAAAAGGGACAAGTGCCATGACTGGGGGAGAAAGTTCATGGTTTGTAGTATGATGTTATATGATGCTCCAGGCAGAATGTTTTCTGGCTTTTTAAAAAAGTCTTTATTTACATATCTGAAGTCCTTTCATTCCAGGAATACAGCATAACCAGATTTCAGCCAAAGGTCTTCAAAACTATATTGATTAGCTAGCTATACCTTACAATATCTTTTTAACTTAATTTGTGTATATTAGAGAAACGTCCACAGTGCAGCACTATGAGGTGCAGCCTGATAGCTGAGATTTACATGTATGCATTTGGACTTTTCAGACAAAGACTATTACTGTTTTAATGAATATATTTTGTTTCACTTTAAATCATGCTATAAGCACTGCTGATCTGAATGTATTCTTTCCAAACCTGCATGTTTCTAGAGTGGGTCTGCGTAACTCATCTCTAAAATAATTAAATAGCAGCAGTGCCATTGGGGATGCTTTGCTTGAATAATCCAGGTAGTAATAACTGGGCTTGAGAGGAAGAAAGATTATGCATGAGGCTTGTATAGTAGATACATGTACGTATGCTGCAATAAATTGAACAGCCCAAAAGCAAGGAAATTGTTTGGAAACTTGTTCTATTTTTTTTGTGTTTTTACTAGCAGTCGATTGTAATCACTGCTGTTATCAAGTAACTTGCTGATAAACTAAAGGAGAGTTTGCTACTATTGTAATTTGCAGAGCAAAGTTCTGATCCTGCATTTGGTTGTGTCTAGACAGACTGCCTCAATCCTTCTGAGCCCCACAATCTTCTGCCTGAGATAAACTGCAGTGTGCAGTCTTGGTGCTTTTAAAATGCGCTATTCCAAAGGCTGAATTTCATTAAATAGTAATAAAACTTGGCCTACTTAAATTAAAGGCATATCTCCTTTTTTCTTTAAGCAAACACCTGCTTTCAGGAGCATGTATGATGAACATGAAATTGTTACAAACTTCTAATATGACTTTAGCCTTTTTTTTTTTTTTTTTTTTTGTCCTCTCACCTGCTGTGGCTGAGGGAATACTGGCTGTTGTACTGGTTGACCCAATAGTCAGCAGGTTTAATACAGTTACAGAATGTAGATTTGTCATATGGATGGTAACGTGTATTTATCTTAAAATTATCTGACTTTGTTAAAACAGGAGCTTTATAGGCCATTAATAGAGAACACTGAATACTATTCATTAAGTAAAATTGAACTTGGGAGTGTTGTTTCATTTGGAAAATTAGTCACAACAACACATGCAGCATACTGTTACACTGTTTGACTCCAGAGGATGACGATGTAAAGTAAATGCCAAAGGACATCTCATTGTTGTGAAGCAGTGGGCTGCTGATTCTGGGCTGGCTTGCTTTTTCACTGCAAGCAGTAAGGAGATGAGCCATCAGAAGTCTTAGTTGTGATGTGAAGTGATTAAATATTCCCTGCTGGTTGTCAGTTTCCTGGCTAAATAAGTATGCTGGGCTCATTTCTTATTTCTTCTCAACTAGCTGTACATCCATTTCCACCTTCCTGAAACCTTTTACAGGTCCAGGGACAAATAAATCACTTTTAGTATATTCCCAGGACAGTCTCAACTAAAAAAAGGATATCAACATGAAGGACAAATGCAGTGTTCAGCTGTCAGCCAGTCCCCACAGGTACCATGAAAAATTGCAGCCAATAAAATAACATTTTTCAAAATGTGACACTACTCTTAAATTTATCTTCTGCACTAAATGGGTTCTGGAGAGAATTTCTGTCCACTTCAGTACAAACTATTTTTCAAGGGCTCAATAATAGATTATAGATGAATTGTATTATTCATTTGTAACAGAGTAAATGTTTTGCTTCAACAGTCACTTCCAGGAGCTCAGACAGTAATTTTCTCTGCTTTGTTACCATCTTAAAGATATTTCTCATAATAAAAAAAAAAGGGGGTGGGGGGAAAAAAAGGAAAAAGTTCAGGATTGAGCTAAAGCTGTCCAAAGCCATGAAATCTGGTGTTAAAACAGAAATAGAAGTCTTAATTCAGCCTGTTATGCTTTAGTGAATGGTCAGTGTATGCAAATCTTCCATTGTCTGAATGTTCCTTAGAGTAGACCATAGCAGTTAAAAAGCTTACTGGGATTGTGAGTGCCAGCGTAAAGATTAAGAGGTAAATTCGTTTTTATCCCAATTTTCTAGATCTTGAGCATGATATTAACATAGATTCAGTATGGGTTTTCTGTGGTGTTGCTTAACTGGTTCAAAACAAATGCAAGCTAAGTGTGTATCTCCACTTCCTAGAATTTGAACATGACTGTTTTTTATACACCATTTATGCATGTGTATTCCCTGAAAATGCGAACCAAGAGCATCATTAAATTAAAGGGATTTGTATTCCCACGCGGAGAGATGAAAAGACTGTTCTGTGAGGATCTACTGTATAAATATGTTGACAGCAACTGGGGAGATTTTTTTATCCTACTGTGTAATGGACTCCAACAGACAGTCAATCATTTATATCTTTGTATTTTAGACATAGTTGTAATCTTGTGCGTAAATCAGCTGCTAAAGGCTTTCTTGAAGAGGTTTTTGGAAAGAGACTGATGCCTCTTGTGACAGTGACAGCCCATCATGTCAAGGCTATTCCACCAGTGTTTACTGTGGGCATTATTAGCAGAGCCAGTCTCTGTAGCTCTGAATATGTTACTTTGCCAGTCTTACTGCTACACAGATGTCCAATTCTTAATACCAGAGATGGACAGAAATCAGTACAGAGGAGAAAATTCTGAGTTCTTACTGTGCAGCTTAAAGTCTTCATGTAACGGAGCAGCTTGCTCTGTATCCAGCATAGTATGTCTGAGTTAAAAGGAAAGGTATTGGTGCCACTGGTGTGCTACTAAGTTCATAAGTGAACTGCTGTACTTCAAGTATGACAATTATAACTACTAAATACATGGTGACGGTAACCCTTTACAGCTAATCCCTGCTTCCTTGGTGAGGGGCAATAACAACCAAAACAAAGTGAAGGAGAGCAAAACCTTAAAGAATGAGATGTGATGTTGAGCTGAGCACTAGAACATGCTGCAGTGTTCAGTAAAATGGACTTGTTAATGTCTACAAATGAGGCACTAGAACATGCTGCAGTGTTCAGTAAAATGGACTGGTTAATGCCTACAAATGAGGCACTTTGAGCTCCTGTACAGAAAAAAAAAAAGCATTTATGGCATTTTAGAAGCATATGAGTATTTTCAGTTGTTGTAAGGAATCTAGAGACATTTTCTGTCTCTTCCTCTGTTCCCATCTTTAATCTGTAGTTCTTTTTTGTGAGTTTAGTCTACTTTGAGCAGAAAATGCAACAATTGTGGTTTTTTTCTCATTTTATAGCCATTTTCATTATTTTAGCCATATAAGCTAGTTATGCTGCTGTTATTAAGGAAATGTGGCGTGTCACTAAATGACAGTTTGGGGTTTTTCCTGATGAGGTACTGCAAGATATTCATCCATTTGTAAAGGTGAATAATATAAGGGAGTCTTAGGATAATAGACCTCTACTGTGATCGAAGGTAAAAACTGGTTTTGTAGGACCCTAACACCGTGTTTGTGTCCTCTTCAGCTGTCTCTTGTCCCTGACAAGTTGAGCCATTAATCCAAAATTCACTTGAGTTTGGAGCTCTGAGAGAGGATGGTCTTTAAGCCATTGAGGAATCTTGTGTTCTGTTTCTTGGGAGTTTGGCTCAGTGTTGTGAAGAGAAAACAACATGCACGTATACCCGGGAATGTGCCAGAGACATCTAGGAAATACATATGTTTAGGAACATCTTTTGATGGAGGGCAGTTTTAAGAATTTGTGCTACCAGTGTCATCAGAGGCAGGTGTTTATTCAGTGCAAGTTTTATTTAGTTAAAATAACTGTGGCAAAAGCAAATTGGTGTGAACGATTATGACCTTTTACGGCACCCCTATGTTGAGACCCTTTGAATTTCTCACTTACTGGTTTGTGTGGAGTGTCATTTCTTCACACAACTTAACTTACATTAGCAAACACAGAAGTTCACATTTTAACAAATCTGGGACAATTTTGAAGGCAGACTAATAGTACTGAAGCAACTCATCACAGTGTGGTGAAATATAGAACTGTAGGAAGTGTGGGGAAAAAAATAAAAAGTGTTTGTTTCTGTTGGTAGAAAGACATGACAAAGATATCCCAATGGTTAGTTACTGCCAGGGCCTTGTATCTTACACTATATTGTTTCAAACCTGCCTCATATCCATGAGAATTATTCCTTTTGAAATTGCTTTACTGTCAACTTATTTCTGAGTGAAATCCATCCTCGTTCTGCTTTTAAGTGCAAGTTAGTTTTGCTGTAAATGTCATCACGTTTCAGCCTATTGTACTGCATGAAAGTGTTAGTTGGACTGGATCACTTGTTTTGTGTTTCCCAAGCTGTATTCAGAGGGCAATATCTGTTTTCTGTTTGGCTGAACTACTGTATATTTTCATGCTGAAATGATGCCACTGTTTCTATTAGAAATAAATAGCAGCAGTACAAAGCAACTACAATACTACATGCCAATACCGAGACCTAATAAAGTGCTTGTCAGAATTGAAAGTCATGCTTGTTTCCTTGTCTTTGAAAGTACTGTAGCACAATGTTGGCCAACATGTGATTCAGATGCAAGCTGACGCAGAATACAATTCTAGCAAAAGTCCAAGTTTTTACCCAGGCACCCATTTTGATGAATAGACATGATTTCACTTTAAGTTACCGTGTGTGCAGGATTTAGAAGGAATGCTAGTCTTTTGTTGACACCTGTGGTGGATTAAGGTTGCAGAATGGGCAGAGCATCCTCTCAGAGTTTTTAGTGGAGAAACCAGCTACAGATATAAACTGATCAGAAGTTAAGTGGCCTTTAGCAAATGCTTTATAGGTATATACCTCAGTTGGAAGAAAAATCAGATTTGCTTTAGTCTTTTGTATTAAAAATCTTTTAAACATGTTTGCAAGAGGTTGTGAGCACACTCAGATACTTAACCACAGGTGAGCTGATGTGCAAGGATGTGTTTTTGTGCCATAGTACTCAGTTCCCAGTCAAAGTGCAAACTAAATAAATACTATTAGTAAGTTTATTTGTGTAGAGATCTTCATCCATTCGCCTCGATGGGTGAAAAACAGGACAGAAATGAAAACTAGTTGAGGATTCTGCAGTTAAATGTATCTGAATTAAAGCCAAATCATGCTGTGCATTTCTTGTAATGCTATAAACAATCTGAACATAATGTTATCACCACTTGTTTCAGGCAGTGTTATTTTGTGTGTGATGAAAATATTCTGGAGGACTCTTATTAAGGAATAAGAGGCATGTTGAGTTTACAAGGCAAGCGTACTAAGTGGATAAACTGTGAGGGAACCCGGGTTATTGTTGAATAGAATAGATTGCTTAGAAGCTTTGGAAATTTTTTCATGAAAAGTGTTACTGTTGGGTGACTCAGTGGAAGTGTGTTGGGACGTGTGGTTGAAGGCTCTTTGAAATAGCTTCAAGTTGTGCTGCAGCCAGTCTTAGAATCACAGAATGGTTTGGGTTGGAAGGGACCTTAGAGATCATCCAGTCCAACCCCCCTGCCATGGGCAGGGACACCTCCCACTAGCCCAGGTTGCTCAAAGCCTCATTCAGCCTGGCCTTGAACCCCTCCAGGGATGGGGCATCCACAGCTTCTCTGGGCAACCTGGGCCACTGCCTCACCGCCCTCACAGTAACAAATTTCTTCCTAATGTCTAGTCTAAGTGTTCCCTCTACCAGTTTAAATCCATTACCCCTCATCCTTTCACTACATGCCCTTGTAAAAAGTTCCTCCCCCTTCAGAAGAGAAAAGCATGCCAACAGAACTGCAATACTGGATTTCAGTTGTGTCACTTTTTTTTCCATTAAAAAGCTAGATGCTGTTTTAAGAAAGGAACTTCTCAATAATGGGTTTGGTTGTTACTGTATTGGAAATACATAGTGAGGGAACAGAATACCACCAAGGACTAGTGACTGTCCTTGCACCTGTACCCTGAGTGCAAATCATTCAACTCTAGCGAGAAGTGCTATCAATTTCTGCAAGCTGGGAAGCAAGACAATCTGACTTAGGTATATTAGTTCAAGTGGGCTGCTGTGGCGAGCCTAAACAGAGTTCAAACACTCTAAGGATGTGAGAAACCACAGCGACTAGTGATTTTTTTTTCCCCTGCCTCTGTTTGTTTACAAAATTAAACCCAATAGTTAAGTAAATAGCTAATGAAGACACACACTTGTCCCTTTATTTAATCATAAATATCATAGTAAATTTCTTTATATAAGTTGATACTGTCACCTTGAGTATGAAAATGCTTTTGGCTTGATAGTTGATGTTTTCCCCAACCACTTTCTGTCATGTATCAGCTTGGAAAAACAGAAGAGCATACTGCTTGTGCATATAATGCATTTGGTAACCTGTGGCTGTTTCCTGGTACGGTAACTTAATGGAAGGTCTTGAAGAAGCTCATTAAAATAATGCCGATTCACCTTTGAGAACTGACACATTCTGCTTGATATGTTTATCTTGGTAAGGTGTTCATAGATGACATAGATTTAGATAAAATGTGTACCTATGCATGTATCTCGTGCTCAGATTATTAGAGTTGAATATTTTGAATAGCTGGAAAATTTTGCAAAAACTCAGTTTTTGTAATTCATATTTTCTATTGGGGGGAAAAGGGTGAAAAATTAAAATAAGCCATTTGGCTTTATTTTCCTATGATATTGTGAATTTTCTGGTAATTGTATGTAAGGTAAATTTTCTGAATTTTCTTTTGCAGCCATTTTGTGATACAGACATGTATGCCTGTGTTAAATACAGTTACTGTGCCTGTGCAGTAACCATTGGCTTAGGGAAGCTGCTCTTTATCTCCTCAGACAACGTGAAATGAGAAAGAGGAGTTCATAAAACGTTGTTGTTTTTCTTTGATACAACTTGCTCCAGGGAGGAGAGAGGAATGTGAAAAACAGGTGTCTCTCAGATTTCACCAGACATTCTTGTTATATTCATTTGGCTCAATAGATAAGTTCCAGATATCCACAAAGCTTAACTCTGTTCAGCTGTGATCTAGCTCAGAAAGACCATTACACTGAATAACACAATGTTCCATGCAGAATGAGTCTGAACTTAGTAGTACGAGAAGTTTAGAAGTACTGGCTTTCTTCTTGCATTGGAAGGGTTAAATATTCCAGTCCTGAGTAGCTTTTTACTCAATAGTTTGTTATATGTGTAACCTGCTCTTAATGAGGGAAGAAAACTAGCTGTAATCTGTTGAGGAAACAGTTGTGATAGCAGTATGATTTTTAAGCTGCACTTTGTAAAATCAGTCTTGTGCAGGTTTTTCATGCGTGACATAAAGGGAAGGGGAGTAGTGGAGGCGAAGATGGGGGTCCTTTGAAAAAAAAATAGAGGGTTTCTGTGGGACCTGCTTTTTATATGGACCTTCCATTCCTTCAGTCTTTTTATTATACCATAGAATAAACTGAATCTATATGAAGCATACAATCCACATACATCATAGGGGAAAAAGAGGTGACTGGAAATAAATTAGTAGCAGAAATGTCTGTTCATTGCCAGCCCATCAGTAAAATTAGTGTTTTGAGTTCTGGCTTGAGTTGAAAAAAAAAAAAAATCTATTTTGTTCCTTGGATATTAGACCAAAATTTGTATCTCCAGTCCAAACTAAGTAACATATAGTACAATTGTTCTTGTGTTTGTTGTGTTTTTACTAAAAGTATGGAATGCATAAGGATTTCACAAGAATATTGTTTCAGCACAGGTACAATCATTGTCTGGGCCAACCAGTATGTAAAAATGAATCATGTACACAACCCCTGTGGATATCGTAAGTCACAGAGCATGGAGCTTACTTCAAGCAGTTCTCTTCCAATAAAATAAGTGTGGTCCCTTGAGGGCTGCAGTTTAGAGCACAGTAAACTGCTTCTTGTCAGCATGCTGCTGAGGAGGGATCTGTTGTGCACTTCCAGTCAGACCGGATGCAGCAGTTGTTTCCCATTTCCTTATGCATGCTCTTACTAAGGAAGCTGTAAGGAACTGCCATACTTATCAAAAATTCTATCATGTCCACTATTGAATAACATGCAATGGAAAAAACAACAAATCTGTGCTGTCAGAATCCTGAGTATCTGTCTTCAGTATTTTAATTTGTCCATCTTTGTCAAAATATATTTTTTATTTGGTTTTTCAAAAGAGTTTACTGGCCTGCACTTCTGGTTAGTCTGATGTTTCCCTTCAAAAGTTACTGCTCCCCACATCACTAATTCTGGTTATGCGTTTAATGATTAAACATTTATTTAATAGGATTGTTATATGTTCCATGAATTACTTTTGGGAGAAAGTGTTTGTGGGTGTGAGAAGTATGTGGGTGATTCCATGTGTGAGGTCAAGATTGCTACTGAGATTACTTACATCTACTGCATATGGATGTCATGCATGCAAAGCTGAAATGTGGGGGTGTGTGACAGTTAAAAATCTGTCTGCTTTCGGAGGCTGATAGCTGCACTCAGCAAAAAACCACTAGTTTCTGGTTTTCTGGGCAGTGTGGAAACTGCATCTGATCTTAGTTTTCTGTAGGTTTATTACTTTATTTGGGACTTAAATTAACTCCAAAATTCTAACATATGTCAAGACAGCCATAGTTTTGTTCGTGCGATACTCGAAGCTTTGCATGATTTCTATCAGCTCAAAATCATTAAAAGCTTAACTCCAGTTCATTCAGGTTCGTGAATATCTCTGACTTCAGTTTTATGATGATGAAAACAAGCAAGAAAAGTAGTGTAGTTACAGATTTTGTAGAGTATCACTAAATTCCAGCTTTGAGTCGATTTAAATTGATTGCTATTCTATACTTATAACAAAACTTTATTCTTTACATAGTGTGCTTGAGTCTCATGGTTTTATAGAAGGGGAAGCTTTGAAGCTTACCATAGATAAAGAACTGGAGTCCAACAGATTGATTCCCGTTGAAAACACATATTCATCTCCTGAAACTGAAATACTGCAGAGGCATGTGCAGATCATAGCACGCTGCCACCAAGACGCCAGCTCAACTCTAACAATTAAGGAAATGAATGTTTGGTGGCCTTCAGTGTCTTACCAGATTCCCTTTTCTTCTGCTAGTTACTTCAAATATTATTATAATTTTATTTTTATTCATTGTTACTGAGCACATGGTGTAAATTTTACAGGGAAATTGTTGTAGGTGGGTGTAACTCAGACACTTGGACTTGTCCTTTGTAGAGTGTGGAAATGTGTCATTTTATGTTGTGTGACTTTGCTTTTTCTTTGTGTGAGCAAAGAAACCTAAGAGAAAGGGTTGGAGTCATGCCGTATTTTAAGATTACTGATTTACATTGAATGTGCCTAGACTACTTTAGGTGTCAGAGCTGCAGCGAGTTCTGTGCGTGGCTGAAAGCACCTGACCTTTAGAGCTGACGCTCATGGCCAAGGTTGTGGCGGAGTAACCTTTTGGTCTAAAGTGGGTCGTAGTTGTTTGTTCTGGGTGATATGATTTGGGCTTTTTATTCTTTGCCATGTTTGGGTTTGAGTTTTGGGTTTGCGTTTTTTTAAATGGCAAGAGTATATTTTGGGAATAATTTTCACTCCCAACTTCAGTCACTCTGTTAGTAATGTGAAAATGTCTGAGAGCGTTGATCTTATAAATGACCTTGCTGCCATGATGGTTGCAGATCTTTATATCTGCCCTTGTGGCAGATATATGGAAACAAATAATTGGCTTATTCATCAGCAGTTACTATAATAAACCCCAATTGTTGTGTGACTCTTGCACTTCTTTTCAGATGTAAGATCACATGAAGGCTGGATTGATTTTATTATCAGCTATTTTGTCTATTCAGATTATCATTTGCTTTTGCCTTTTTGAGGTTTTAACCTTCTCTGCTGTTTTCCAGGTTTTGTTATACTTTGAATTTGTAAGCTCATAGATTATCCAGTACTCATCAACCCTGGTTACTTTGTTACTTTGGCACATCTCACTGCTCTGCTATCCCCCCTGCCCCAAAGCAGGGGGGGGGGGGGGGGGGAGGAATCTAGATTATTTCTGTTCTGAATGATTAGTTTCAGGCTTATGGAGAAATATATGTGGTAAGAAAAATAGTGAATAGGAGGTAGCTAATTTTTAAAAGTGTTTTCTTGCTTTATGGAGTAAATAATGATCAGATCTGTAAAAAAAGACAGAGTTAATATGACATAGAATTGCAAATCTGACCATGTGTAGTATGGCTGGAGGAAGGGAATTCATTTTCCTCTGAGGCATGTGACGCAAACCGCTGTAAGACATGACACCAGACTTAGGTTATCCTGTCATTTTACAGTAGAATAGATAACCTAATCTTTTGAAACTGAAAATAATTTTTTGAGAATTGCTTATAGAAGCATAGCTAAACAAACATGTAGTATCTCTTTCTGCTGAAAGAGAGGTCAAATCCTATCTCATGGTAAAAGCCATGTTTGTGCTGCTAGATCATGACTTGCTGTCCTGTGTCTCTGCTTCTCTTTTACCTGGCTAATTACTAGTTCTTAATGACAGCTTTTTCCTAGATGTTCATACCAGTTTATTGTGTCACAAGAGAATCTGAAGACTTTCCTAAAAATGAGAACTTTTGAAATTCTGGCAACAGTGACTTAGCATTTTTTTTTCCTACAGTTCAGTGTTTCTTCCAGTCTATCGATTTCTTAAGCCAAATGGCAGAATGATCTGAGTAGCTGATTCTAGTGTTCATGTAGCAGATTGTGATTCTGCAACTAGCTTTTTGAAGGCTTATGGTGCTTGAGGAGTAAGAGAAAGAAATACCTCTTATAATGCAACTATACTGTAACATGCAAGTCTCCATCGTGATAGAAAGAGGCTGATGTGAGAGCTGTAACAGAATGGAGCAGGCAGTGGGGGCAATTCATCTCATGGGCCATTAGATGCCAGCATTGAAAACATTTACCCTTCAATCACTTATCTAGATGTTCTTTGTAGTCATCATCAGAAACATCTAGGTACTTCTAAACCATAATTAATTTCTTCCACTGGTAGACATTTCAAATAAGTCAGTACGTTATGTTCTAGAAGCCCTCATGTTACTGGAGCTAGATCAGATTAAGCCTTGAAGACTGGTAAATGAAAGCATTGTAGATTTCAAACCTTAGTTTGTCTGTATTTACTTCTGCAAAACAGTTTTGTAAAATGCTAGAACTGTATTTGTAGCAAAACTGGAAGCTCCCCTACAGTTTTGGTACAGGCACACTTACAAATGGCTATGACAAAGATAGATCACTGGTCTGTGTTACGGATTGGTTGCTGGCATAGCTTTGCCAGCAAACCGGTCTGGGTTAAACCCCATTTACGCAACAAAAAAGTGCTTTTGATGATGCAGCGTCTGTCAGTTCCCTTAATACAGTAAACTACAGAAGTGAAAACCCTCACAGTGGTATAACTGCCTCTGTGCTACAGTTTTTGCTGGTATAGTACCACAAAATAAAAAGGAAAAAAATCACACCTCTAACCAGCAGTGCTACATGGGCAAAAGTTTCTCAAGTAGGCCTGGACTGATTCGGTAATAAGTGTAATAGAAATCTCATAGTTAGTCATTCTTCAGCTCTTTCAACCTAAATTGAATAATGTGAAAGTAACTAAATGTATTTCCTCTACTGATGGTCTAAATCTAGCTGGAACAGCTTATGATAATTTTACATCATACACACAGAGAGCTTTGGTCAAATAAAAACATAAATCCTTTTCCTCATTTCCAAACTAATCTACACTCTACATCTACCTATGATTTCTTCAGCCCTCTTGCAAGCCTCTTTCAGTTTAAATATGTGTATGTTTTCCTGCTATCCTTAAAAGGAAATTAGAGGGTTGCACATGAACTATATAACCCCTGAACATTTGCTTATAGTGGTACGTGCTATCCCCAGAGCGCTAATGACCCTTCCAATATTGCTGTGATACTGCACAGTTCAGGTTTGTTGTGGGTGGCATTTTTTGTGATAGAGCCCTATAGCAATTATATCCATGGGAGTTTCGTTTTGTGGTTGTGGGAAGAGAACTATTGGAAGGGATCAATGTTGCAAAACCATCATAATTGATTATTATGTTTTTCTCCTTTTATCTGTTCTGTTATTGCAAACTGATTCATAAAAGAGCCCAACTCAGAGATCCTGACAAAGACCCCATCTAGATTTTCTGAAGTGCTTAGCAGCCAGGAGGTGGCACGGACACAATCTTGGTTATATTTCTAACAGTACATGAGTGGATCACATTAAGCATTTGCTTGCAAAAATTTGGACCTCTACTTGGAGCTGAGAATTGTGGTATTTAAAGCCATTTCAGTCTGAACACAGATACTGATCTATAATGATATTTCTGATATTGATAGAATGTTACTTAACTATTTAACCAAAATTTTCTACTGGTTTGTTTCAGATGAGTTCTCATTGCCTGTGCATGACCATAGTAAAAATGGTGTCCTGCTGTTTTCGGAGCCTGCCTGGTTCCTGCAATTACACTTAAATGCTATCTGGTCAGCTTTTCAACCACAAGCAGTTCAATAAAATATTGACTTTATGGCGTGTACAGGATACTAATCTATACTTTATGAGAGACAATCATGCTTTCTCTAAAAGTTGTCAATGATAGCTACATGGGAATTTCAACTGCAGCAGAAACAAGAGTTAAACAATTTTATTTTAACATGTCACATAAATAAAATGTAAGTGTGGCTAAGTTTAAAATTAGTTTTTCAGGGAGCTTGCCTTTACCACGTTATGATACGATGCAGATGCTGCTCATTGATCCTATCAGTGTTGTAGACTCCTGCAATCACTTGTACGGTTCTGCAGAACAGCATTAAACTCCATAATGTTGTTGTATTTGTGTTGGAAGACACTCTTGGGGTGCAGGGCAATGAACCCTTCTCTTCAACCCTCCCCCTCCTCCACACTACTTGTCAGCTATCTGGTGCCAATGTCATTGTGCTAGAAATCTGGTAGAAACAGCTAAGCTTTCACAAAGATGTTTCTCAAAAAAATGTTTATCTGACCGTATTGCTATCAGTTTCATTATGACAATTGGTTTGTGGTTTTAGGGTCTCATACGAAAAAGCAAGTAAAGGAGCTTTGCATTTTTCCTGTATTCAAATTCAGTAGCTGCATAGAAATTTCCTCAAAGGCCAAAATAAAAAAGGGAAAAAAAAGAAAAAACAGCAGTAGAGAAATTAGAAGTTAACATTCCTTGCAATTAATTTACACAATAAATGTTTACACTCAATTTTAAGTATTCCTTTGGTTTTATCAAGGGAATGCTTGTCCCTTAGTAATCTGACTAACTAAAGTTTAAAGTACCTTGTGCTTGTACCTGTTTGTGTGTATTTTGGCATTTTGGTGGAATTGTGGAAAAGTGTAAACCTACTCACTTCATTTTCAGTGCAGTTTACATACTGGAGATGATGCTGATACTCTCTAATCCCCAGTTGCTTAGGTTATAGTGGATATTGAATGGTGACAACATGCAGAAGTGCAGAAAATTTGTAAGGCTCATGTAACAATGTAACAATCAGAAATGCTACTGTTTTTTCCTGGATCCAAATAATCCTCACAGTTACATGTAATTGTTACACTGACAGTTTGAAGAAGCTTGCCGGCATTCCCATTAGACTAGTCCTGCCTAAAAGACGTTGAAGCTGCGTTACTGAAGGTAAGTGCAAAGTAGGTTGGTTCACTTTCAGAGTACTCTTAGGTCTGGTATTAATCCTTACGATACCACCAGGAGGTTTTGTGAGGTAAGTAGTGATTTAGCATTTGAAGAAAACAAAACAGTCTCAATTAGCAATTTGCCTCCTCCCACGCAGAGCCAGTAGAAAAGCAAGATTTAAGCCCTCCAGCTTTCCAAACACACTCCGCCTTTCCTTCTTTGTTCTCCCCCCCAACTATTCAGTCTTACCAGAAAGAAATTCACCTGCATTCTTCCTCAAGCACTGAAGTAAGTCAACAGTAGTTGGACTGTTTACCATGCCTTAAAAACTTCCTCAGAAGTTACAATGTTTCACAAAAGCTGTTGGCTTCTGAATTGTGAATTTGCATCCATCTAATGTATTCTGCTTTTATTATTCGTATATCAAGACCAAGCTTGTAGTGTGGTAAGCACTGCAGACATGCAAAAAGGGAGCTCCTGGTTTATAGAAAAGACTATTAAATATGCTAGGCAGCTTGGAAAAGATAATAACTTTGTCCCAACTTGAGGGAAGGGAAGTAGCAGGAAAAAGCTGTTTTGTTTGTGTGCTGACTAGTGCTTCCTGGATGGTCATATCTCTGTGACAATTGTATTGGTGTTCATATATATTACCCATTGAATCATGTGTGAAAAATAACTATCCCATCTATACTCCCTAAATTATAGCCTATATTAAAGCTGATAAAATGTGCATTGAATGACAGCTGGTTTATGCACATATAGGGAAGACCAATCTTCTGAGTGATGAGTTTGTTTTTTGGGTTTTGTTTTAGGTTTGGTTTTTTTTTTTTTCCTTTTTTTCAGTTGATCCTAGATGATTTGTACTGATGGTAATTCAGATGTTAGTGAAAGTTTCCCATCCTTTTTTGAGACATATGTGGTACTTGGCTCTTTGGTTTTCTTTATGAAGATAGAAGTGTTAAAGAAGCTATGACATTTACCCTGTTTCTTGAAGAGATGTGTATTCTAACAAATCACAGTAAGCCCACAACACAAGAAAAAATGTTACTGAGCTGAAATTTCAGTGCCATTAGTGTTATTTCATTCCAATTTTAGAGCCAAACTGGGGGTAACAGAACTTGGGCAGCTTGGCAGTAGTAATCTGTTTCCAGTTACAAACAGTTACAAGGAACTTGGTTGTACACTTCTGTTCTGTTTTTTCTTCTGCTGCTGTGTGAAAACCAAAAGATGCAACTATTCTCATATGTTCTGATCAGCGAATAGTCACAGAACTGCACTGGAAGTAATTTGTCTTATGATTTTTCTGGTATTTCTTGATGGTAGCAAAATTGGGAAGCAGGCAATTATCTGAAAATGTATAAGAGTGGGCCATCCTATTTTAATTTTGAAAATCTTTGGTTTTAAAATTTATTTGTAGAGATGAATTAAGTCTTTTTGTCAATTCATGTTTTACTGGAACATGTTTTTCACTCTGTCACAGTGAAAAATGAAAGTTAATGTTTCTTTTCAAAGGTGGCAGTATTACAAAGTCTGTTGACGTAAAGATGAATTAAGAGGTCTAGACTATAAATTCAGGGCTCACACCAGCCTGGATAGAAAAATTTTTAATTGTGAGGATGACAAGCAAAAGGATCTGATTTAAGGTAGAACTCACATGGTCAAAGGTCACATTGTATGGGGTATAGTCTCAAGTACCCATTTCTATTAGCCTTTGGTCCCATGGAAAGTTTTTGATTACTCTCTGGTATGATCTTCTAAAACTTTTAAAGGGCAACAAGAAAGACTAAAACACCCATGTGTTTAAAAACTTCGGATTTCTAGTATTTGGGGAGTTTGAAGCTTTAGATTTACATTTTCAGATGTTTTTGTGTAATGAAGTAAGAATATGAAACTTTCTATATGCTAAGGTAGCATAAAAATTTCATTAGCAGTCATAAACCAACTGATTCTAACAACGCCAACCTTCTCCCTCATATCTTGGCAGCAAATATCTAAAGGTAGTAAGGGAGCTGATGAGTTTTTCCTCTGTGTCTCCTTGCCAGAGAGGAAATATAAATGCTTTTCACCTATCTCCTGGTCTTCTTTAAACTGCCAGCAGCTCCTAAAGTCTATTCTCCATCTAAGGCAGAAGCAAAGCCATAAAAGCTACTGGCTATTTTTCATTATACATATCACATATATGTGAGTGGATAAGTTTTGTTTTCTTCTCTCTCTCTTTTAATAGTTTTGGCTTGTGATCCCAGACTGCTTGTCAAACACAAAAACACCAACAGTAGGTTGTTAGGTTTCTTTTAGTGCTAGAGTACGGTGCTAGGAAGCAAACTCAAATACCTATGTAGGGTGGAGAAATGAGTAAACGCCGTCAAGGCTTGAAATGGGTTTTGCAGTGCCATAGAGACACACAAATCAGCAGGTTTTTCCTTCACTATCTGCAAAGACTAAGATTAGGAATGAATCACTTCACATTTGGTAAGCTTCTTTCCTCCCCTATTATTTTTGGGTCTTAATCCTTCTTTGGTTTTCTTTGAATTTTCGGCACTGTTGCAAGTTCTGGTTGGGCAGGTTCAGGGTTGAGGGCGGGGGGAGTTTAGATTGGATGATAGCATAAAGATATTTCTCTTTGGACTTAGAAAATGTAATAAGATAAATGTAAACTTAAAAAACCACATCTCTCCCTCCCCGTTTTAAGAATTGTTTATACTTACATACACAGATTGGATAATTTTCTGAAGTAGGTGATCTTGCATTCTTCAGTTTCTTCCTAGATGATGGATTGCATGTTTTCTTTTATGTTTGTTTACGGCTTGGCACTATGGATGCAAATAATAATAAGTTGAAAACAGTTTAAAAATGGAACAATGTCACACACTTAAGAAAGTGTCTGAAAGGGAGGAAAGATAACCCGTGTTTAATTCAGTACAGTAAAGTACCTTCTAAAATGTCTGTCTTGATGCTGTACAGGAGCCCACTCTGAAGAGGGAGTCTGTCATGGTTAACCCTGCCAGAACTGCAGGCTGCTGACAAGGAGAACATGTTGCAGTGGCAGCTCTGCCATCTAGCAAGAATAAAATATGCTTACTTTCTGTCCTCACAGTTGGCTTTATGCCTATGTTTTAGGCAGCTTTTCTAAATATATGGAGAAGTCTTGTTGCTTACTAAGAATTTCTGATGAAAATTTGTGACTAGTTGCAGTAGGGTAAGTAGATTGTGGGAGCAAACAAGGATTTCTTTGACCTGTGCATTCATTAAGCTATCTAGAAGCCCCTGAAATTCTAAAGCACTCTGGTGTCTTACTGACTATGAGAGCCAGCCCTAGGCAGTACACTTCCAGCCGCACTGTGCCCATATACTGTCCAGCACATAGTGAGAACAAGGGAAGCTACTTGCACTTTATTTCCCTCCCCTTGTACTTAGGCATTTTAGGTCTAAATCTACTTAGTAACTTATTAGTTAAATAGGAACTGCAGGATTCACCTCTGTGTGTTTGAAAGCCTGGGCTTCATTCTCAAAGTATTAGTACAAACTGAAAGCTTCTCCATAAATGCGAAGATATGTTCCAGACTTTTCAGACTATGAAAGATTCCTGAATTTGACCTGCATGGTTTTTTTTACTGACTTTCTTTAACTAGGCTTCTGAGGACTATTCTGTAATCTTAATGCGGTTTGACACCTAGAAGTTATTCTTCTAGTAGATAATTGATTGAACTTGATTTGTTATCACAATTGAAATTCTTAATTCTATATATTCAGGATCAAAAGCTTTGCTTTTGTGGCTATTCACTTTAGCTAGCTGAGATTTATTAGCTGGTATCTGGAGATGCAGAAGGGCCATTAGATTTGTAGCCTCTTCACAGCTTTGTTGTTGTTTTTTAGCTTGTGTTTTTTGGTTTTTTTTGTTGTAAATTGAGGATTGCAAGATCCCTTTTAAGGTCAATTAAGCAATAAGTGCAATTCCATCTTCAGCTCTAAAAACTAAGTGCATGACTAGTTCCTTGAGTTCGGTGGGGCTGTTTATAATTGTTTTCCATAAATGCTTTAATGGTTGAGGCCGGGTAGCCCTGATTTTGTAGTAATGAACCCCTAGGCTTTGGGTTTTCTAGCCTGGGCTTGGTTCTGTTTGCATTCACGCTGGCATGACTCCAGTGAAAAAACCAGAATTGTATAGGAATCAAACAAACCGTTCCCCTCCTTCCCAGCTTTCATCTCAATAACCTCTAATCTGTACTGTTAATAAGAAGTCCGTATTATTCTTTTTATGATGGATGAATGACTCAGTTGTACTAAATCACTCTGGGCTGAAAAATCCACATCCAAAATCTAATGAAATATTTCATGTCTGATCTGATTGTACTTACATGATGTGAATCTGACTCCATGGAGATGCATTAACTTATTCTGGTTTTATGAGGCCAGAGACTGTGGCCGATTGTTTGAGAGAGTAGAATGATGATTAGAGAGAGAGCATGAACTTCCACATTCATGGGTGGTGGTACTTGCTAAGCCACTGGCATGTTGTCTGGTATTGGGGAGTCACTTGATTGCTTTTCCGTTATAAAGCAAGGATGATGATATGGTAAAACCTTAGAGAATTGCAGGTTATAGTGGATTAATCTGTAATGACTGCTATTTGATCTGTGGATCAAAAATATCGTAAGGGTTAAATGGCCTAGGTTCAAGCAAATAGTAATGCCTATGTTTGCAGTATAATGTGAAGAAAAGATGATACTGTTTTTTTAAAAGTTACCGTCTCCAAGCCAGGAAAGTATCAGCCAGTTTTCTATAAATTACACCCTTTGCAATGGGGAGCAGGAGTAAG
>NW_010136534.1:0-25333 GCF_000699245.1 Pterocles gutturalis | reverse complement strand
GAAAGAGAAAAATCCTACTCTCTGTTAACTCTCCCTTTGGCATTTATGTCAAATTAGGTTTTTTATCAAGAGTTGTTAAAAATAGAAGCCAGTTTTTATTTTTTTTTTTTCCCTTTCGATATAATGCAACAAAGAAACCTGTTTTGGAACGTGTAGCTTGTTCAGGGTTTAGAAAATCTGTGTGCTGATCCTGTCCAGGTCAGAATTGTTAGAGTTGAGGAGCCAGCACCCTCACTAATCTGGGCTGTAATTTGCACCACTATAGCTGGGAGTTTGCACTACTTACCCTCCTAATACAAACCTAGACAGAATTCCTTTCCTCGGTTTCCTCTTGAGAGTTTGCAGGGTGGGGAGTGGGGTGGAATTAAACAAATCTCCAGGTAGTCCTGATGTCATGATCAGTATTCTGCTGGTATTTCTACCTGTCAGGCACTATTTGAGTTGCACAATATCGAAGGTTAAGCATCTGCTTTGTAAGTGTTTAGGCATCAGGATCACTGTAGATTTATTTAAGGAGATAAATTCTGCCTCTTCAGATTTGCATGCGAATTGAGAGGCAGAAGGAGTTTTTATACTTTCTGTAAGAATTAGAGGAATACGTTTAAGTGTAAGTAAGCAATGCAAAGTAATAAGAAAATAAAGGGATAAATATAGTATTTAGGCAATTCCAGGAAAAACTTCTCATTTTCTAAATTATGTTTAATGAACAGAAGTCTTTAAAATGTATCATTTTTCCACAAAATAATCAAATAGGATTGGTGACATTCCATTTCCTCACTGATTATTTGTATTTCAGTAACCCAGCTATGATAATAGCTGATTTAATAATAAAAATAATTGTAACAATGTCTTAATTAGATCATATTTACTGAGATATGTTTTTTACGGGTATGATTTTAAGAGTTTGGTTTTTTTTTTTTAAATTGTAGTGATATGTATAAGCTTCAAGTTTAACATTTTGTGCATGTTAATGTGGGAATAACTAGTGACATTTTTACTATGTACAGGTAGACGACGTTTGCTTTGCTCTTGCTTTGGTGTACGTGGGAGATTTAGGCTAATTACTTTTTGACGTAGTAGCATTGGGTGCAAAGGTATGCGTGAAGAAATATGCACCAGATTTTGCAGAAGAACCTTCTCTTTTCAGTCATTGCACCAGATTTGGACAGTGTCTTGACATCTGACTGATGCTGAAGTCCTTTTAATGCTTTTCTTAATCAGAGAGACCAAGCTCTGTGGTACTGTTAAGTGCAATGTGGTCTATTTGTAGAGAGATGCTTATGTGTTGTTTTGTACAAATTGCTAGGTGCTAGAGTTCCTCATTGCAATTTCAGTAAAGACACGATAAGCAGGAAGCTGTCTATAATGTGAGAAAATTAGAAGTTAATCAGATAGTTTACCATAAATGCAAGCTGCAGGAAGACTGTAATATGTTAATGCATTTTGTCAAACTGGTGGAAACCAAAATATGGTGTTTTGATATTACATGCAAGCTTTTCTGTATAATCCATGGAAGCGTGTGCTTTTATAGTGCTGAAGAGAACCTGAGATATTTTTTATCTTCCACGTTAACATATCACTGGTATAAACTATTGCAAAGGCAGGATGCTGGTGGTGTTTGCTTGCATTAACAGAACTCTCTCCTTTGGTTGCTAGGTGGGGTTTCTAATTCTCAGCCAAGTTCATCTGGCTTCTATAAAAATGGCTTAACACTCGTTGCACACACTTGGATCTTAACAGCTTCCTTAGCTCATCAGTTCCTCACCAAATGCCATGGAAAGGGACGGTACAGACAGCTGAGAGAAGGAATAGAGTCAGGGAAACAGGGAGACTCTCTTTTATTCTTATCTCAGCCTGCATGCAAAGTCAGTTTCTATGTGAACTGCAGTAAAGAGTGTAATCAGCAGTGGAAAAAACCAGTTGCTTTGACCAGAGCTTTAAATTCGACATTAAATAAAGTCAAGTTACTTAAGTGTGAGTATTAAATAAATTATTATTTATTAGATTATTATTACTTTGGAAAGCTAAATGTTAGACTCTGTAATTCCATTGCTTCCTGAAGCTCACCATCCTTTGAGGTGTTCAGAATTAAATTAAAAATGAAGTGTTTCCCCAGCTGGGGCATCTGTGCCCAGCAGAGAGTACAAACTGACAAGGAGGCCGTTATAGAATGGTATAGAACCACAGAAGACAAAGTCAGTGACTTAAGAAAATACCTCTGTGCCAGGACATTCTGTAAATTTCTCTGGAGAAATCCTACAACCCTTCAAGAAAGTTGACCTCATTTGCATGTTTTGATTAGATTGCTGTCAGGCTTCTTCTGACTTCCTATAAAGAGAAAAGTAGTTTTCTGAAAAAGTCTCAAGAACTTCTCCATGTCAGAGTACATTCCTTATAAATAGCTTTATTTATAACTGTAAAGTGAGATGTTTTTGTGTGCTGTGTCTAAATCTCTAGGGGAAACATGTCCAGAATATGTTTTATCATGAGGAGGAATGCTCTCCTTCTATATTCTATATTCTGTATTCCAGTTTAATGAAAGGATCATCAGTATCCAAAGTAAATTTCCGAAGTATTTATTAGTTAACTAAGCCTCTGATATTGTCACAACTGGGAAGCTATTTCTTTGAAGGACCGTAAGTGAAAGCATAACTTAGGGGCATGTTTCATAGAGATACAAAAATGTATGACAACTATACAGCATACAGCTATATGCTGGGGAATCTTTAAAATGTGGGAGGAAAGAAAGAAAAAATCTTATGCCTCCAGGTGAGGGGAAATTCTAGAGGTAGACAAATATGTTTAGGTACAAGGTAATGTTCTACACAGTGAAATTTAGCCTTTGTGAAGACTGCAGTGTTCACTACCCTTTAATAGGTGTCCTGAGTGTCTTGAATAAAGATTAGGAGAGTGTGTACATTAAAATATTTAATACATACACAAGCCCAAAGAGAAAAAAAGACTGTACGCAAAACTGTACTGTATCAACTATAGCAGCCTTTCTTCTGAATACTTTTATTCATAATGTTAGGGTCTCCATCACAGCAATGACAGTAAACAATGATCTTAAAAGACTTGTGACTGTAGCAATGGAAGTCAGATCAGTGCCCTAGTCACAATCTAGCATCTAGGAGGAAATGGGAAGTTTCACAGCTCTCACCCTGCTTGCGTTTCTGCTTGCTATCTGGAAATACGTAACAGACAATAACTTCTCTCCAGATTAAACCATGGAACCATAAGTAGAATGCAGGAGGAATGGATGTAAAGAGGGATGACTTTATAACTATTATATAACCCTAATCCATTTTCTTGCTTTCGAACTGTTTGCATGTGGAGTTCAACACAGGCATGCAGCTGGTATTGTAGTTATTAGACGTTGCCTAAGTAATTCCAGTGAGGAATATACAGCTATAAAAATGGGCATGTGAACAAATAATTTTTAATTTAAATACTATATCTGCTTTCAAAAATAATATTGAAGTGTGCCCTTTTTAGTATTAGCAAGGTAGGTTTAGTCAATATTGACTTAGGTGCAATTTTTTTCTTTCCTTATTCGATTTTATTTCATTTGCATTTTCTGAAATGCAGCATTGAGACACTATGGTAAATACAAGACAGCTCTCATAGTGTTAGTTAAATGCAATAGCAGGAAAGGGAGTATTAAATAAGAGAAGTAAAATCCGCTGAATTCATGCTTCCTGCTTTCTATCAAAAGAAAACCAAAATTCTTTGCCACTAGATTTAATATGTTGAGCTTTTTTTATATAGAAGTACAGAAGAAATAGATTTTACTAAATTTTAGTGCTACTTTTCTCTTAAACCTTACACTTTAACAGTTGACTCATTCGGTTTGTCAAGAAATAGGGCTACATAGGATAATGGTGAAGTTCTAATATTCTTGCTGTGGTGGTATCACTCTTCTGAAGCTGTTGGGCAGCAAGAGCATTGCTTGGTTTGGAGCTCAGGTTGGTATATTACGGATAAAGCTGTATCGCTAATTAGCCAGTTGGTATTTTCCATTAGAGAAGCAGTGACCTCGGTTACTTCTGACTTTACTGAAATCAGTACAAACAGGGAGGGGTTTTTCCATTTTTTTTTCCTTGCTTTATTTTTTAAATTTTAGTCAAAATTCTTCAGCTCTTCCTTAAGACATAACTTCAGAGCTAAGCACGGAAGAATGACTTTGCCATACTCAGAAATTCTAGTCATAATTTCTTTGTAAACTCTGAGTACCAACGTCTTGAAAATAGGTACAGTGATTGACCTTTTGCCACTGTAAAGATGTAACTAAATTGTAAAACTGGCTGGGGTTCAGACAATTTATTTTTCACATTTCTTAATTTTTCATTACTTGAAATTGCTACTTGAAAATATTGTGTTAATGTGGAAAGTCTTGTGTGTTTGCTTCTGGTCACTTGCATTATTTTGGTTAGGGAAGATGAAGTTATAAAAGCATATAATGAGGCACTATTTTGAACTTCATGATGGGTATTTCCTTTCCTTAAGTGCCTTAAAAATATCTTTTTGCTTCTTACAGTAAAAATCAAGAGCATAAAATTTAGACTTGTGACAGCTTTGACTTTTCTAAGAAAAAGGGAAGTACTTCAAGCAGTATTTCACCAACCGAAATGCATATTAAAGATGCATTGGCTGTATCCCAGGCTCTTTAGAGATGAGCCGTAAACTCATAGCTGAAATACTTGTGCAAGTGAAGGTAAATGAATTATGCTGCTTTCTACTCTCAGTAGTAGAAGGTGCTATGGTTTATTTTGGCCTTCTGCCATAAAAGGTGAAAATCATATGGAATATAGAATTATTTTGTCTTCTACTTCCAAAGTTGCTTATTATTCTACTTCAGTATTATGCAGTTTTTGGAGCTTTTTCTTTTTTTTTTTTTTTTTTTTTTTTTTTTTGGGGCGGGGGGGGGGTTTTTTTTTGGGGTTTTTTTTTTTTTTTTTTTTTTTTTGGGGCAGGGAGGGGTCTTTTGTTTGGGGTTTTTTTATTTTGGTTTTTGATGTTGGTGTGGTTTTTTGGGTGTTTTTTTTTTTTTTTAATTGGGGAGGGCCTGCATTTACTTTTATGAGCTGTAATACTGGATGTTGGATTGGGCTAACAAATAGCTTGTCATGTACCATTGAAGATCCCATTGTTTACTTTGGGAGTGAGATATCTTTGAGCTGCTGTCAGTGTAACTCTGAGCAATGAAGTAAGTCATGTGGTGATGGGTGTTCCCTTGGCTGTGGGAGGTAGAGTTTAACTATATTAGGATAAATCAGTAGGTCTGAATCTCGTGAGCTGGACAGCCTAACTTCCATGTTAGGCTGTAGATTATGTTGAAGTAATCATAATTTGGATGAAATCACAATTTGAGCCATGTCTTGGTTTTCACAGCCAGACAAAAAGTATTTTCTGCCAAAACCATTTACTTGACTGCAAGTAGTTTCCTGCTCCCACCTATCCCCAAAATATATACCCAGACAAAAACTCACAGAGAAACTCAAATGGGGGGGAGGAGGAGGGCAGGGCTGCTGGTCAGTTTTACTACTTTTTGTAATTAGAGGTTAGTCTAAACCTCACGTTTTCCTGAAGTGTTGGAAGATTTCACTCCAGTCTCATCTTAGTTTTACCAATGTGAAAGCAGCAGTAAGGAAAGTGCAAGGAATCATGCGGCTAGTCATTACTAAGAAGAAATGGAGCCAGGAATGTTCCAGAGCTGTAGAACACATTACTAATGACTCAGACCAGCTTTTAAGAGGGTCATATCCTATGTTGTCCTTTTTTCAGTTTGAGGTAGAAATGGCTATGCCATGCATTCAGTCATGCATACTGTACATTCAGAGCTGCACTCTCAGTTAGAAAGAAGTATCAAATCACACACACACAAAAAAATCTTACTGGAGTCAGGCTATAGTGGTATATAGCTTCCTTTCCACTCCTAGAGGCTCAGAGGGCAAAATTCTTGTCCTTGCGTAGTTTTGTTGGTATGCAGAAAGGTATTTTGAAGGATCAAGTCAGGGATACCTTTAAAATACTATGTACCGGTTGGGGCAAAGAAGTGATAAATTTCCAGCAATGCACATCACTGTGTTCAGAAGTAAATTGTTGTGGTTTCGTCTGGAATGGACTAAAAAAAGAGAATATGATTAAATGTTGTAATTATAAAGAAAAAAAGACAACCAATTGCCTTGGTTTTCTGCTAACCTCAGTGATAACCCTTTCATTAAACAAAATAAAACCAACATTGTTTGGGGCAACAGGCAGTGGAATACCAGTAATTTTATAAAGGTAGCATGCAATAGCTCCAAGAGCTATGGGCTGTTCTGTTCTTTTATAACTTTAAAGCTGAATTACATCACTGGAAGTCTTTGTCTGTCTTCACTCCTTGTGCTCTCTCACATGGCAAGTGTCTGCAGTGATAAACAAGGAAGGACATCCTGAAAGATTTTCTGTCTCTTTCTTTTTTTTAATCAACAGAAGTGTTTGTTGTAGAAGGGTTTTTTTTTATTTCTTTTTTTTTTATCAGCTGCCAGTGAATGGTTCTTTGAATTTTAATGGCTGGGGGAAGATGCTGACATGTTGCAACAAGCTCTCATATTCCACTGGGGGTACTGATTTGTATATGCCTGTTGGTCACCAGTTCCTCTCAAATGCTATACTTTGTAGAGAAAAGATGTCAAGAATTTTATAAATCTTCCCTATTTGTATCACATGCAGTAGGCTCAGTTGCATAAAGGAGCAATTGTAGATTCTTTTTCTAAGATTTCTATGAATGGTTATCATCATTTTCAGTCAGCCCAAGTATAAAAGTAAACTGTAAGAAACAAGCACAAGACCTTTAAACAGGTTGAGAATAAGGGCTTTTGAGGTCAGTCTGTTTCACATCTTTATGCCGTTAGTCTTTAGAGGCATCTGTAATTCAGACAGTACTAATATCCTTTGTGTTTTTTAGTTCTACATTTTGGCATCATATTCAGAGCAATTTTCCAGAATGTTTAAAGAGAGGAAAATAAGACATTTGGAAACAGTACTACAGTTTTGCTGAACTCCAGGGTCTCATTTGCTTTGAGAAATACTTAAGCAGCTAAAACTGTTTCCTCTTTTAATGGCCTAACTCAGTTTTAGAACAAACCAATGATACTTCTTGCAATTTCTATAGCATTCAGAACTTCAACACCCATCGGTTAACAGGAGGCCTCTGACTTTTTTTGTTCATTATGTATGTAGCAGAGTATGTCAACAGAAGATTTTTAGAAATTAAAAAGCAAATCTTCAGTTTTTCTTTCATTAACTTCATATGGCCCAAAGTAAGACCATTTTTATCCTCAGAACTTAAGAAATTTCAGAAGTTGAGATGTGTGTAATTTGTGAAAGGTTTTTTTCAAAAGCTGCCACCTTCTGCATTATAATGAAAATTTATTCCTTCTATTTATCTAAGCTGCTGAATCTAGTTAATATATTGCTTCTGTTCTGGTTTTTTTTGTCGTTTATTCCACTATATTTTTGCCAAAGAATTTGAATTTCTTGTTAAAATGCAAAAAGTGAAAGAACCTGCATTTCTGAAGAACTAGCTTGTTTTCCAGCAACCCTGTGAAGGCTGTTCATTCATTAGATTGCACTCCTAAAGGCCTAGTAAGTAGTGAGGTTTTCAACATAAATTTAATTAATTAAAGCTTTCACTTGAAGTTTCATGTGTGTTTTTTTTTTCATACCCTGAACAATTGAGAGTATATGTGCAATTCAAGAAGTTTGAGCTTGCAATACGTGCTTTTATACAGGCCCTGCTGTGTCTTGACACTCAATCTCCTGAATCCTTCCCTCTGTCTCTTTGAACACCGTGTGTATCGGCAGGCTTGTCAGTTTAGTCAGCAATGGGCTGGAGCCTCACTCTAAAAGGAGAATGACAAAAGATACCATCTTAAATGTACCTTGAGATGTGACTCCATCCTGACCCCATTCATAGCTCTCAAAGCTGAACAAAAGTTTTAGCTGAGTTTTCTGACCCTCTGTCTTACTTGGAGGAGAGCACGAGGAACCTCTTCCCAGCTCCAAATTGCATCTGTTCAGCTATTCCATTAGCCTGACCCCAATTGTCATCATATTTCTCTAGGCTGAGCAAGACAACAGAAGAATTCCAGCTTTAAAGGCCTTCAGTTTGGTAACCCCAGCATCTACAAAAAAGTTTGTGTGCTAATATTCAAAGGCTAATATTCTTCCTAGTTGAGGCTAAAAGCTCACGGATAGTTACAGTGGCTACAGTCTTTGGAAGGACTTGTGGTCCTTGATGGAGAGTCCCAAGGTATCCAGGCTAGAGAGTCCAACCCATCAGGCAGATCATTGCATTGATCTTGTTTTCTGGCGGTTGTGTTCTCATATGACATGACATCTTGTGTTGATGGAGGTGATTTTCCCCACAGCAGCCCTCGTAGTGCTGTGCCTGGTATTGGTAGCTCAAAGGATGTTAATAACACACCAGTGTTCTGGCTACTGCTGAGCAACACTCACACAGCATCAAGACTGTGTCTCCAGTGTTCCATCCCCCACACCACCAGCAGGCTGGGGCTGGGCAAGATCTTGGGAGGGGACATAGCCAGGACAGTTGACCCGAACTGACTGAAGGGATATTACATACCATGTGACATCTGATCAGCAATAAAAGCTAAGAGAAAGGAAGAGGAGAGGGGCATTTGTTTTTACATGTTTTTCTCTTAGAGTAACCGCTACACGTACTGAAGCCCTGCTTCCAGGGAAGTGGCCGGACATCACCTGCTGATGGGAAGTAGAGAATAAAATCTTTTGTTTTCCTTTGCTTCTGCATGTGGCCTTGGCTTTTGCTTTATTAAACTGCCTTTATCTTCACCCATGAGGTTTTCTTTTTCCATCTTTTCTTCCTGCCTTGTCCTGCAGAGGAGGGCAGTGATAGAGCACCTTGGTGGGCACCTGGTGTCCAGCCGAGGTCAACCCACCACACATATATTAATGGATCTGATATGTTTTGAAAAGTTTTCAGTATACCACACAGATGGGTCAATTTACATGTCAGCACAGGCAGCTCCAGCTCAACTAATTTATTGATACTGTAATCTTCTTTAATTGTTAACAGTCATATTTCATTATAACTATCTAAGCATCAAAAGAAAAATTGGAGAATGGAGGTTTCTTCGCCAAACTTAAATATGGAGTTGTTGTGTCCACAGAATGTCAGAGACAGAAGACGAAATAAAAGTGTTTCCTTTATATATACTACATGAATATTTCTTCATCAAAAAGGCTGACTTCTAGCCCTGAAGAGTTAACATTCATGAGGAATGTGTGGAAAACTTACATAACTCGTTCAGTCTCATCTCATGGGTGTTTCTCTGTACACTCTGCCAGAACTAATTTCACGGTTTTAAAACAACTCATGATACAAAAAGAATACGTAATGAGTTGCCGTGAGATATGATTGTTTCCCTTTTGAGAGATAGAGAGACCTGTAGCTCTCCAGGACTTATTAAGAATCATTTCTCAATTAAGCATGGGATGTATAGCTTAACAAAGGCTATGTGGTTCCTCTTGAATACGTTAGGGTTTGGCTGTGGAAAACATACCTACTGCAAGAATTTGAGATATTCTTTGCCCTCTTTTTCCCCAGCATCTTTTCCTCTGCTAGTTTAGAAATTCAAAGAGACCATAAGCTTGTGTAGACAAAAACACTGACCTGGCATGGTCTGTCTTATCCTGCGTTCTGAGTCCCTGTCATATCTTAGAGTTTGAAAACAGACAAAGCTTTCTGGTGCTGTCAAAAAAGTCATCTTTGAGAAAAGAAGCAGCATCCAAACTGTCAAGACCAATACTTGCTCCCTCTCAGCCAGTGACGTTTCACTCCTGAAGCCTGCATAGCAATAAATTACTTATTTGAGTTATCAAAAGAAATAAACTACACAAAATTCTGGCAAAAGCAGAGTCCAGGAGAAGAAAGTTGGATGCAATGGGGTGGTGAAAAGGAATCTGTTGAATATTAAGATGAAATATTTATGGATAGATAAGTTAGGTTTCCCCATTCTGGGAAATGCAGAAAGTAATGTTATACAAAACCAATGTTATACAGAATGGGTAAATGCTTAGAAAATGTGCCTAGGGTGCAAGCCAACAGTTCATGGCACATCTAGTCTTAGTTTGAAAAACAGCTTTTTTGGCTAGTGAAAAAAAAAAAAAAAAGAAAAACGGTTTGATTATTTTGTTTTTGCAAAGGCACAGCAATGTGGACTGTAACACAACTCTTCCTATCTCTGTATTTCAGGCTGATTTGAAGAAGAGTTGAAGTTCAGTTTGGTAGCCTTGGCGAGGCCTCATATCACTTTTTGAGGCAGGAAGTCAAAGGGGAATGAACTGGCTAATATTTGCCCAGGTCTTTCCAAGTCATAAACCAAGATTTATTCCAATGTATTAGAACCACTTCAGTTCAAATGAGTTCGTGCAGCCTTAGATGCTAGGAGCTTGTGAGGGTCTTTGGGCCTTCAGTAAAGCAGCTGGGATTGCTAGTAAAATTTCACTGCTGCAAAAATGTGATTCAAAACAGAAATGTGAATGGACTGAGAGGGATCTCCCCCAGCATTGTACATGGTGTTACTGTGCAGCATTGAGACCTATCGTTTCATTCAGCAGTCTTGAATGGAAAATTCAGTGCAATGACTCCCTGGTTTCTGTATCTTCGTGTGCTAGAAAGACAGAAATAAGGCAAAGATTCCTTCGTCTATCCCCTTACTTGCCCTGCTGTTTTCTAGGGAGAGTTGTTATGGATGTTCCTTTTGTGGCTTGAAAAGAGAGGAGGGGTTGGCGGGATGGTGCACAAAGGCATCATTTCTGTGCCACCAGGTACCCATCTTAGCCATAAGGTGGAGGCTTAATTTGCGAAGAAGGGTTATAGTGTCTTCAGGGCAGAAGTAGTGACATGACAGATGACACGGTGACAGGATGCATGAAATAATTTAGATTAACCTCTCAAATTTTCTGTAACAGCAGTGCTGGAAGTCCTGCGAGTTCTTGGAAGAACTCCAAGAACAGATTTCATAGCTTCTTATCCCAAATGCACGAGTGCTGAAGGAAATTTTACTTTGGTAAAAATAATTTGTGTCCCAATAGGAAATAGTACCTTTTTATAAGGAAACTGTTTTTTCACCTGCAAAATCTGTCATTTTTAATGTGGGGAAGAACTAGAATATGTGAGGCACAAACATACATTGATTCTCCTTTTAGAAAACCAGTGAGAATAGGGATGCAAATTAGTTCACTGTACAGATCTAATTAATCAGCCTCTCTTCTCTTTTCTTTATTCCAGTTACCTTGAATTAGAAGTCATGTTATCCTTTGGGTTCCTACTGACTTAATGTTTTAGAAAACTGCCTGCTACTAATCTGCAAGGAAGTCAGAAAGGGTCAATACACTTTGTATTGTAGTTACTCTGAAACAATGACTGATTTTACTTAGAATGGTATTCTGGGGCTGTTTTGCTTCTCATATTTCAAAGCACAGCTGAAAATAAAGTGAGTGTGCCCTGAGACGCTAACTGTAACATATGTTGAAGGAATGTTCTATAAAGATAAACCAAACAGTTCCCCAGCATTATCTGAAGATAGAATCTAGATTTGATTATGATTTTTGACCTATCCAAGATACAGAGATGTCTGAGCCTGAGGTTATCTTGATGGTCTCTTTTGCAGGGAAAGGAGGAGAAGGAAAGATTGTGGTAGAGTAAGCAGAAAATCATTCGGCAGTTCCCTGTTACGTTCATTAAGAAGGCAGAGTTAGGCACTGAACTGTTATTTCAGCCAAATCTTCATTTCATTTATGTCATTATTTTGTAAATAATTAATATGACAGTTTTAAGTTGACTTGTTTCCCAAAATAGCTAAATACAATAATAAACTGAGTTGCAGTCAAGAGAAATAGCTATGATACCATGTCCTGTTTTTAAATGATTTTTCACTTACCAGTCAAGCTGACTATTAGTGCTTCTAGGTAGGAGGTTATTAACTATATTTGCTCTCTGAAGAGGAAAGAGCTCCTCATAAAGGTGATTTCAACAGCAAAGAGATTTCACAGCTGTAGCCAATTTCCTCAGGGAACAATTCTGTGATTGCCCAGTCCAGTGTAGATTTACTCTTCTGCCTACTTGGAGATAGGGGCAAGGAAGCACAGGAGGCCATTGAGATGAGAACAGGGGAAATTTCAAATGTCATAGAGACTTTTAACTGTATCAACGCCAACAGCAGGTTTTTAGGACAGAGCAGCCAGATGAACATGCAGCTGAATGGGGCCTAAATCCTGGCTCTTCATCAAATCACTTAAGAAAGCTCTTGAAGTTTTACAAATTTTTTTCAGGATTTTTCCATCAGGAAAGGAACACTGAATATTAACTATTCAGTCCTCCTGTAGGACCTATGAGTTTTCTTCTTTGTCTGCTTACATGGGAGTTGCTTGTACTGCTGACCCCATGTACTTTTGTGAGTGGAAGCCTTCTTAGTACAGTAGAACTACTGCTTAATGTTTAGAAGGGCTGAGGAACTGGGAAAAAAAGCATTAGAAGATCATTCAAACACTCAGTGGCACTAGCTCCAAGATTTAAAAGATCATCAACCTGCAGGCAGAAGTGGAAAAGCAATAGTTAATTAATTTTGCTCATTTACTAAACCTCTGTGAGATTTTTGCAGTGCAGCTCACTTGGACTTGCCTAATTTTTTCTTTTAACTTCAAACTGAAGACTAGAAGATAAAGCCCAAAGGAGAATGTATGCCATAGCACTTAAATGCTGTGCAATTAATAATGAGCTTTAGTGAAGATTTGACTTTGCCCAGTTGAGTGGAAGGCAGCGTATTTTTATTTTTGGAGCTTACGTCTTCACCTGACTACTGTGGTGCAACATTCTGGAAAAGCTGGGAATGATTGATCTACGTGGCCAGCTTTTAGGTGTTCATATTAACTCGGATGAACGCTTACTACTCTGGGTACTGTTACAGATGCTTTTGAATAGCACTGAAGGGTCACTGCTAGACTCTGAATAAAATCTCAGGCTCCCAGAATTTTTCTTCTGTATTTTTATTCATATACAATATAATTCCAGGGTCTATCATACATCCTACTTCAAATTTGACTTAAGGCCGTAGTCCGCAAAAGGGGACTGCTCAGCTAAATTTAGCACAGTGAAGAGGGCAGGAAAATCTTTTAAGATGTCTTCTCTAACACAGTTGTCATGTCGCTCCCCCTTGCCCCCTTTTTCCTTTTCTTTCTAAGTCATGAGAAATGTTACCATCACCTCTAACTTCTTGGCCAAAGAACAAGTTTTAAGTTTAATACCCCTCTCAAGCTATAACGTTTAAGGAAATACTGGTTACAAAATGCATTTTTTTTCTAGTGCTGACAGGGAAGAGTAATTTCTTATTCTCTTTCTTTTCCTCCGTTTCACTTTGGGATGCCACTCTTGCAAATCAATATTTCATTTTGAAGGAGCCATGTTTGATGCCAGTTCTACTTATTTGCTTTGCAGTCACTGCAGTAGTGCTTTGTAGCTCTGTCAGTATGTAAATTAAACGAAGCATAGATAGCTTTGTGTTGCTTAATGTTCAGCTGATAAAAATTAATGTGGTGTGAAATGAGCATTTTATCTGACTGCAGATACAGTGCCGGAGTTAATTAGACTGGCAGAGCAAAATGTTATTAAACATACAGGCCCCCGATCATCAAGAGCTGGGTGAACCTCACAAATGTGGGTTTGGGTGGGCAGTGTAATGTAAATTGACTGAGGCAGGCTCAAAGCAAACACACTGAGAATGGTGCAGTACTTCAGCAATAAGACATGACAGACTGAGCAGTAGTGCTGATGAGTGCATGCCTTGGGTGCACAGTGTAAGGTACAAGGCAAGCCAAATGCTTCCAGCACGCTTGAGAAGTGCATTAATCAGCATTAACACATGATCTACAGTGTCTTATTGTCATTAAATATTGCCACTTCTTAAGTTCAGAATTTGGTGACAGTTAAATGATCAGTAAGCCAAATCAAATAAAGTGGTAAAACATTTAATTCAGCATAAGTTATTTCAGTAAAAGTATTTTCATGCGTTTAGTTAGTTCTCTTGGCAGATTGCGTTGCAGAACTGGTGTAGTATGTTGCCATTTTCTGTAATTAAAATGAAAAAGGACTAACAATTAAATCTTTTATTCTATAAACTAAATATATTCTGTAAATATTGGCTCACTTCTTCTGTTGTCTGAATATGGACCCCATTTTCATATTCCCTATTCTCTGTTTATGCAGCTGGATACATTTATGGAGATAATCAGATACATTAGAATATTGGCATGAAAAGCTACGTTGGATACAACCAAACATGCCTCTTTGCTTTTGATGCTGTGGATAGGCGAGTTGGAGAGACTATTATCTAATTTCCCAGCATTACTGCCTAGGCAAGATGCAATGAGACTAATGGTTTTAGCCAGTGAAACCCACACCGCTTTCTGGTTTTTGGAGCACAACGTTTGTTAACATATAATTGAAGACTTGAGGCTGTGGTGTGTATATTCGGAGATGAGAAGCCGTAAGCTACATTTAAACATACAAGCCAACATCCAGAATTTCTGGTGTCTCTGTAGATGTTTAGGCAATCAAGTTTAAAGGACCCTGTAGAGACAGAACAGGAGATCACCTGAGAGAAATGTATGTTGAAAAGTTTTCCGAAAGGGCCAGCTGGCTTTGGGGCTCAAATACGCAGAGGATGTTGCTGGGCAGTAAGAGCTCAGAGCGTGCTTTTCTGCCTCCTTGTATCCTGTGAGCCTTAGAATACTGCTGAACAACCTCAGTTTTGCTTCCTAGCAACCTCTCTCTTAAATAACCTCTCTTGGTAAGCCTAGGAGTCTAACCTATTTTCACCTAGGGCTCTCTTCTCGCAGTACTCTGATAAATAGTATTTCCATAAATCTGATGTTATCTGTAATCCAGGTGATACATTTTGTGCACTTTATCTGTTTATTTTTTACTGCCTTTTACTTTGCTTTTGATGGTACTACACAGGTTTATGCTCTAGTACTCAGCTTTAGAAGAACAGGCCTTTTGTTTTCCCGTTATTATATCATTTGTCTTATGCTGCTCTGATGTCCAAATACTCCTCCAAGTTAGTAGTACTGTTTACCTCTCAGCCCTGTCATATTGCAAATGGCTTTCCTGGGGCTTGCAAACTCATTACGGTGTAGTGTAATGCCACGTTATTGGTATGGTTGCCTGCAGCAGGTAAGATGGGTGAACTCTACTTGTGAGTGTTTTTAGGCAGAGCTCCTCATGCTTTTGCATGACATAATACTAGTCATTGAGAGTCCTACTGTACTGCTTCTGAGTATTTCTGAACAGTGCCGGCAGGAGAGAGAAAATATTAGGAGCAGAGAGCAGGACTTCAGTGGCTGTTTACAAAACTATTAGAAAGGAGCGGAGGGTGGTCAGTAATTACATGGATGCACAAATTGATATCCCCTGTTAACTGTGTAATTTGCTTGATACTAACTGGAACTTCCAGGCAGAGTTGAAGAATTGAAGCTTTTTGGCTCGGTTTCAAAGGATTTGTGAAGGTGAGCAAGGAATCCTGTGAATGTTACTACAGAAACCTCCCAGTAGAAGGACTTGGGATGTTTCTTTTGCTGTACATGCTTGTGACACGTGGGTGTGTTTGTTGAGAACCAGAGAGAATGATATAAGGCTGTTTCAGTATTTGCATGCACTCCTTTGGCTTCTTTATGCCTTCATGGTTTTCAGATAAAATCCAAATCTCCATTCCATTTACTTATTCATTTATTTAAAGCATTTACCACTTGAAAGAAACACTGTAAAGTCCCTTCATGTTTTTAACAGCATTGAAATAACTCAGGAAGCTGAAAGATTATATTGGTTTTAAAAGCCATGCTGTTGCCCTCTCCCTTTCAAATATCGTAATTTAGTGTTACACGTTGGTTAGATCCTCCAGAGAGATGCACATTGATGTTAGCTTCCTACATGCAGGAAGCTGAAGACAGTTTGCTACTGGTTCAGAATTTCAGGTATGCTCTCTAAAATTCCTCCATGCTCTCAGATTTACGGAAGCATAACAAGAACAGTATTAATTACTGTTGAACAATGAGTTAAGTAATTTGTAGAATTAGCAACATCTGCTAATCTGGAGTGATGTATATGCCGAATCCTGTCAAGTTACTCTATTCTCTTTTTCACCATATTCGGAGGTACTCAGTTCTTTGTGGAGCTGCATTTTACTTAGTACTGTTTTGTTTATGATTCATTCTGTCCTGTACAGGGCCTTCAGTGCATCTAGGAAGACATCCAATTGTTCAAAACTGTTTTTGTCATCTAACCTAAGAGATCAAACCTATATCCTTAAAGCTACTGTGTGACTCCTTTTGTCTTCAGTGTTTCCTTACCAGGAGATAAAAATTCGCCCCTTCCTCTATAGCAATCTGTATTTGCTGTCTTTTGCTACTGTAATGTCCCAGGCCCAATTTTCAGGTATAACCTTTTTTTTGCATAGTTATTCCTTTTCATGCATCTGTCCAGACTTTTAACTGGCACAAATTATGAGTTACTAGGGCCTCAGATAGTTTGGAATTTTGAAAAGATATCCAAAAATACAGAAGGCCATTTTTTTCAGACTGGAATTCTCTATTAAGAATGTTCTCTTGCAGATTTTTCAGACTTCTCTTTATCTAGGATTAGAGAAAACAAATCAAACAAACAAAAGCCAAAAAACCAACCAACCAACCAGCACCACTACCCACTACTACTCCTCCACGACCCCACACCCCCCTTTTTCCACTCCCCCCCCCCCTCCCCCCCCCCCCCCCCAAAACAAGGCCACTTCCCATGGTTTTCACTGTACCTTTTTTTGGTTTTGGTCAAAAGAGATGCAAAGTAAAATGTTACCTCTTCTACTTCATCTTTAAAGGTCAGATTTAATGATGGGCTGAAGTTAAAATTTGAGGGTTTTTTTACCTAAAGCTATTAAAATAGCTCCTACAGTGATTTGTGGGGTTTGCAGCTAATATCACTGTTAAATAAAATCATAATATTGAAGGTTTTGACCACCACCTAACTGGCAGAAAAGAAATCTCTCTCCTCTAATTAAATCAGTTGTGATACTTTTTCATTTAGTCACCTGACAGTATCCATTCCTTTGCTGAATTAAAAAGATGGAATATTTTGCCCTGATATGAAATTGTATTTATTTTTGTAGCTTCTAAAACAAGAGAAATTAGTATAGTGGGCCAACCTGTTGTCAGTGTTTTGCAAGGCTATTTATAAAGCTCCTATCTCCAGAAAACTATTTTAATTTTTAGACTTCTTTATCCTTTTGATTCAGTAAAAGAATCTCAAATCTTGCCATTACTTTGCAAAGTCTGAATAAGACCCAAGAGAAGTAATTTGGGTACAAGAAACAGTTTGTGAGATGCTGAATTTTTGAGGCACTGATTTTCCTTCCCCTTGTCCACCCCTTCTTTTCGTACAGTTGTTTAAACAGCAACCCAGATTAGTAGTGACAGAATTTTGTTACACTGCGAACTATCTGTGGTATGAAGTAAATTACTTGTCTTAAATCTAGCATTGAGGCAGCACTACCAAAATCCCTACTGCCTGAGACAGTTTTGGGAAGAGAGAGTGAGGATTAATTTAATTATATTTTTTAAAAATTTTTTGAACTGTTTAGGTGTCAAGGATTCATAGGGCCAGATCTCAAACTGGAATAAATTAATAGGATTCTGCTTGTAGCAGTTCACTTACACTAGCTCAGAACCTGACTTTGTGCCATAACCAAATTTGAGGGTGTGTCTGGACAAAACAGTGTTTGGTGGGGTCATCTGAGACATGTGTGGGCATCTGTTATGTATTGGTATCGTTCTTGAAGTGATTGGTGTACTGTAGCAAAAAGCTACCATCGTGACAGAACTAAAGATATCGTTTACTTACACGCATTCAATCATGTCAGAGGCTCTAGGTGGAAGACTTCTCCTTTTTACCATTCAAGGCTCCCATGAGTGATACAGCTGTCAGTGGCTTGGTCTTGCAACAATCCTTGAACATGCCTGCTCGTCAAGTTCAGTTGAGGAATGCAGATACAGTGCTCACTATAATTCGTCTTTAGACTACACTCCAAAGTGTGTATGCAAGTGGCTGAGATTAATTCATTTCACTGCTTTCTCTAATTGCACAGATTCCACCTATGCAATGTTCTACCTTGGGAAGAAAAAAAAAAAAGAGAAACAAGCCTCTACAAAATCTACTGTCCATCAGAGATTAGAAAAGTCTGTTTTTGTAATATTTGGAACCGCAATGTCTTTGAAATGGGGGTTCTTGCTTCTTTTTTGCCTCTGTGCTCTCACCTCCCAGCTCTGCGGAGTCGTTCAGCTCAGCGGGTTATATAACTGTGACTTGACACCACAGCCAAGTTACCAGTAGCTCTGGAGTTCAGCTTACTGAACTGCAGCAAAGTGTGAATTCTCCTTAGTACACTTGGCAGTGGTGCTAACTGCATGAAGAAGCAGCACAAGAGGATAAATGGATGACTTAGTGTTACAGAGCAGCTGTATTTAATGCGCTAAGCTGTCGGTTACTGACTTCACGCCATTTGAGTATTGGTAAACGTGCTGAGCAGAGTACAGAACCTGATCAGTACAATTAATAGTTCTGTTCTGCTAAGCTGCATTTAGGCCTTGCCACATTAACTTGGAGTTACGGTACTCAGTATTCACCTCATGGAAGCAGCAGTCTCGTCCAACAATGAAATAGTCAACAGCATGGGGCCACACAGTGATTCGATTGCAAACTGTGTTTTTGGTTTGTTTGGTTTGGTTTTTTTTTGGGTTGTTTTTTTTTTGTTTTGTTTTGTTTTCTTCACTTGTTCTTCCAAAGCCTTAAACCTTAAACTCAAAGTTGTTTAGTTCAACCTCATTCAGCTGAATTGCTGTAAGTGGGAATGATTTGTACAGGCAGGATTGTGGCACGTGTATTTGCATGGATAAACCTGAAGTAAATGTTAATAGTATATTTTTATAGATATTTGGTAAGCAGTTAGTATTTGCTAATATTTGGAAAGCTTATTTTGAAACTAAGGGCCGTGGCTGGTATAGGAAAGGATTATGCCAATTTTCGTAGGTGAGACCCTTAATTTTGCTGTACCTTGCTTTGCCTTACTGGAACATTATGACTTACTTTTCTGTACAATATTTGTAGCAAAATACATATGTGAAAACTGCCATTTTAGAAATAATTAACCTAAATATTAGGCCTCCTCAACTTTATCAAGCAAGCCTAAATAGAAAACACTACGGTTTACAGGAAAAACTGCTTAAAAAAATCAGCAGATATGGGAAACATAAGTAGGTCTGTGTTTCAATAGCTCAGTGTTCCTTTAAGTGACGGTCATAGCCCAGAGGGTCACAGGAAGTTCAGAAGAGACCATGAAGTTTGTACTAGCTGGGGTTCAGCTAACTACATGTCTTTTCCAGCAGTGGCTCAGCTCCTCCAGTGTTCACACAGGCACCTGATAAACACAGCTTGCTCTCCTTGCTTGTGCAGAAAGCTTCGGTCACCGTGAGCAGCCAGAGTAGCTCCGTGGTCCACATGGAAATGCTCACAGCAAGTTGTTTCAGGCGGGCACAGACCAATGGGCCCAAGAAGGGCTATGTTTACAAAAAACTCAAAGTGCCATATAAGTGTGTCTGAAAGCTCTCCAACCTATTGCCATGGAGAGGGAACTTCCTACATTTTGTGTGGATTTAAATATCTCCACAAGTCATATAGTACTAAATACAGTAAGTGGAGAGAGCAAAACTAAAGGCTTTGCTCATCGTAATGCAGCTCTCCTCCCCCTCCGTCATATAGTCATTGAAATTAGAGAGGGGGTAAGTGACAGCACTTGACAGCAGTGCAAAACCAAATATGTATCAGAGTTTACATCTCAGTATTAGCGTGAGTAATCATTTGTGTATCTAACAATTGCATGTGAAAATTCTGGTGAATGAAACTGACATGGTATGGAGGTTGTAGCCTGCATATTCCGTGGAACTGTCTGGTATCCTATGTTCTCCCACCTTCTTTCACCTCCCTTTAACTCTAGGGGTAGCAAAATTTGGAAATTATATACATTTCTTATGAATTCTGTAGGGCAGAGTTCCATGTCAGAAAGACTAGAGTATACTTTTAGTATTTTTTTTTAAAATTTACATCTCTGCTAGCTAATTCTGATATCATTTCTAGAAAACAGCAAGATACAAATGCATGTCTGCAGCTAGATGACTGTACTACCAGCTTTGCTAAGTTTGATGTAATTTTGCAAAGTCACAGATCTGTTTTTGTATTAGTACTTGGACAAATTTGTTGATGCAGATTAAAAGAAGCATTGTTTGAATTAAGTTTGTTATATTCAGTTACACCATTTGCAACTAATAATGGACGAAGAGATGGAGCGACTTTTCTTTGTGTTTGGGAAAGTGTAGCTTTTCTGGTTGCATTTTTGAAAAGTCTTTCCTGGAAGAAAAAGCAAACAAACAAACCATCTGCAAAACAAAACCAAAACCACCCATGGAGCATAATCCTGTCTGTTACAGAAACTTTGAGACATGCCTAATTTAACAGCTGGTATTAGTCAATCAGTAAAACAAATTTTTTAAAAATCCTTGAGAAATGTGAATTGATCTCTGGATTACATTGGTTCCTACAAAATGCACTCCTTGATAATTGTTTCGTACTGAAGGAACAAACTCCCGTGCTATCCATCAACCTAGCTTTGCAGTGCAATATGCATGTTTCTGTTAGGCACCCCTTGCTGGAGGCTCTACTTCAGCTCTGTCGATAGTCTCCACAACAGGAGTTTATATTGAGTCTTGGATTAAATTTAAGTTATTTTTTATTTCTGAGCTGACATTCAAGAATGTGTAAGAGTGACATGACGCTCCAGGTGTGCTTTTGTTAGATTGTGTTAAACTGTTCCTGTTTTAATACTTTTCAATGTATTTTGATAGAATGTAAGTGTTGCCAGGTGGAGAGCTCTGGTAGATTTGTTTATTTTGTGCACATGATATTGCAGTTCGAGTTTTGCTCCTCCAAATTGTTCTAAAAGAATACACAGAGGGATGAGCCTCCAGAATTTACACACTGCTTGTTTTCTCTTTATTTCTGGTGAAGTGTCTGTCTGCTCAACAAAGGAAAGTAGTGTTTACAGAGAGATTGTTAACCCTTGCCAGCTTGAGTAGCAATGGACAAAGCAGTTGCTGAGTTTCTGTTTTATACAGATTGTACTGCACGGGGGTTTTGGATTTTGGTGATTGCTACTTGTTTTCCGGAGTGGATTAAAACCACCGCTCTATATAATATTCATTGTATATTGCAAATTTTAGCCTCTAGTTGAAACTAAGAGCATTTATTGAATAAATGTCTGAACTTGCAATAAGCTTTATGTAGGGGCTGAAGCTTATTGACAATAGTGGACTCAGAAAATGAGTCCACCTGCGTGAGGTCAAATGAGCTCTGAATGTAATTTATTGGGGTTTTTTTACATTTACTAAAACTCTGTGTTCAAACTAAGCTTTTTTTTTTTTTTCTTTAGTCAAGCTCAGCCAATTTATCTTTACTCCAGGTAAAACAGAACATAACTTTTAAAATTCCCATTCCAGTGCAAAAGAATCAAACTCAGCAAAAGGCACAAGAATTAGAAAATTAAATTTAATTTTTCATGTCTATGTTGCCACAGTGAATAAGGTTTGAAAGGGTAGGGAGTAGTGCTCAATTCACTGAAGTGTGACAATTCTTCCATGTCAGTGATTTCAAGCCTAAAGGGGATGACATCCCGTAAGCACATTCATCCATTTGTGTTTATTAAATTAAAGCCTACGTGAGTTTGCTACAACAGACTGTTCATTAGCAGGAGAAGAAACTATTGGTTTCCTCTTGGGACTGTTTTGGCTTTGATCCATTGATCCATTCTTGCATTGACATAAATATTAGGGGCTTGTTTGTATTTGTTTTGTTTTCTTCCTCTGAAAGGTGAGATGATAAACAGCAGAAAATTATTTTGTGCTGGTCATGTTTGTGTATACCATAACTAGCAAAATTAGTTATAATAAAATAAATAGCACACTGTGCACTACCATGAGGGAAGAAAGAATCTAGATCTTTTTCTCAGATATCTCTGCTAGAAGGCAATGTTATGTGATGTATTGTTTAACACGGTTCAAGAGCACCCAAAGATTCTCAGGCAAAAGTGGTATCTTTATCATGCAGCACCCTGACCAGAGACATGAAAATAACAGCGGTACCTCAAAGGGTGTACTGTGAAGCTGAATGTCAGATAAAGGGAGAGTGTAAATCCTAGTTACAGTTTTTCAAAAGCTTCCCAGTTTCCTCTTTTAACAGTCATGTATATTTCAAATAGTTGGGAAATAATCCCTGTTATCAAGTCATTATTTGTCTCTGTACAACAGGGCAGAGGATTACAGGAAAAGGCTTACAGTCTTTCTGACCAGTTGATGGAGTTCCTGAGAAAGAGTATAAAGGAGAAAGCATTCAGAACAGGATAATAGGTATAGGGGGTGTAGGGGTCCCCAAGAATGGATACTTTAGTTCAGCAGAGAATACGGCATAGGTGAAAGATGAGGGTATAATTTAAGGGATACAGAAATGATTGCTCTAGTTCTTCAGGGTGAAAAAACTGTCTGACTGTAGCAGAAGTAGGAGAGAGAACAAAGATTGGTTTTGGAATATAAATTTTGTAGTGAGAATAAAACAATGAATCCAAAGAAGAGAGAGGAATGAAGTGACAGAGCAATCATGCACAAGGGGGGGGAGGTTTTAGGGTGTTGGAAGTATCACCTAGAACTGGCTTATGCTGAAGAGCAGGTGTGGTATTCTGCATGGGAGAGTCAGATATAAATCAGTATTTTCTAAGGTAAAAAATGGATACAACATGGTAATGGCCTGATTATTGCAGTTTAAGCTGCAGAGAATGAGCGTGTGGGATTAGATGACAGTATAGGCAGCAATGAGTCAGAGAAGAAGGCAGAGCCAACAGAAAACAAAAGCCACATGAAGAAGAGGGTGCGTCAAGCTATAGAAAGCGTAGTTTGGCCCAGTTAATGGGGCTTCCTGGCTATGGTTAGTATTAGACGACCTCCTGGGTAGTTTAATGTAAATTGAAAAAAAAAAAAATACCAGAAGCTCGTCAACATCAGTAAACATTTCTATTAGTACTGAAATTTGCATATCTAAAATGGGTCATCAAAAAAATTTTTAAAGACCAAGATAATTAGGCATAGCATTGATAATTCGGTCTGGGTGAACTGAAAGGAATACTCCCAAACTGTGTATTAACCTGTCTTTTTCTAGCTTCTCCTTTCTTAGGTACAGGTAAGAATATGTTTCAATTTTCAATACAGATTTTTGTAACTTCTATTTAAAACTCAAATTGAACTAAGATATGTGCTGGAGAAGAAGGGTTTGAAGTATAGTAAGGTTTGTCAGATTATGCCTACCTGCCCTTTCTTGGTTTTGGCATTAAAGAGAAGTTAAAGTATTGAAGCAGTTTGAAAAACATTGCTCTGCTATGAAAAAAAGGAAAATAAACACCGAATAATGTATTGATGCAAGATGCCTCTTAATTATGACTGTTCTTTATGCTGCTCAAATATAGCTATTCCCCAGTGCGAAGCTGGGAGCCTGAAATGTGTAACCGCTATAGTTTTATAAGACTGTCTTTCACACTGTTTTTCTCGAGTTTTCTAGATCTCTTTTTTTCCCCCCTGTTGTGTAAGGAGGAGTCACGAACAGTGCTCACCGTATGCCAGGGTTCAACCTCTGATGTACAGGAGGTCTGAGTTGCTCTCTGGAGGTACCTGTATCTCTTCATTGGTTGCAGAGGTGGCTGGGGTTGACTGATGCAGCTTTGAAATGGCCAACGCCCCGTTGGGCTGAGGTGCCCATGTCTCTCCTCTGAGCTGTGCAGGGAGGTGTTTTAATGGGAGTACTTTGGTTAGGTGCTGGTGTTTGGGGGAGATTGAGTGTATAAATCTGGGCCGTGTCTCTTCTGTCATGTGAATGAAAGCCAATGTGTTCTGGCAGTACAGTCTTTGTACAGCCTTTTTTGCTATTGAGTATTAGGCTAAAGCCCAGTTAGGTCAGCAGGCTCTGCAGTGAGCAAGAGGATAGCATAGAGTCCATCCAGAGATCTGCGAGCTGTTGGTTGAGGTGGAAGTTCATATGCTGAGACCTGGGAATTTCCAGGTGAGGAAAAGATTTGTAGGAGGTTTTTAAGCCTAAATAAAAAAGGTAGCAGAAGCCTTGCACATGGCTCTTGATGATGAGCCAATAGTGAAGCTTGCTTTTTGCCTCTTAAGAAAATTATACAAGTTAACCTGTTCAAAAAAAAGAAAATTCTGGGAGTTAATAAAACGGAGCACTTTCAATATAAAAAGTCTGTGCCCAAAATGAGAAGCTAATGGCAATTGCAAGAACACGTGGCTGGTCTCAGATTTGAAATTCTAAGGCCTTGAACTTCGTCTGTCAGCTATGAGCCTTTTTCCCAACCGGCCTTGCAGAGTTACTTGTCCTGACTTCAGAAACACATTTGCACGAGGTACAGAACAGCTGAATCACTCTAAGGAGACCAGTAGCACTTCTGTGTTGTTTAGTGACATCACTCTCACCTCCTCTCTGGTTTAAAATTAGGAGAGGGGGGAAAAAAAGAGAGAAAGGACTTTTCATTTGAGGTGGTGATGATGTGCATCCCACAGTTATCTCATTCTTCTGAGGTAAGCTTGGCTTTCAAGTACCATTATTAGTTAATTGGAAAGTGATACATCTTTGGACAAAAAAAAAAAAATCATAAGTCATCTTTGGACATAAAATCTGGGCAGGAGACAACTAGTCCAGGGAGATAAGAGTATTCTTAGAAGGATTATAACACAAAGAGGGGAAAACCTGCCCAATTTCTTTGTTGGCTCAACTAAAACGGGAAGTATGTGGAATACACAGCACGAATGATAAATTTCAGTACGTAATCAGAATCCTGACTTCGTCAAACACAGCCTTGGCAGCATAATTCACATGGCACATACCGATTTTCAAAGGTATCCCTTGACACCTGAGGGATACCTGAGGGAGAAGCCCCATGGCACTCTGCTAAGGAGGAGAGGAAATTGGTGGGCAACACCCCAGAAAAGGGGGAGAAAGCAGAACGGGTGAGGACAGCAACGCCAATGGCACCATTAGTAACGCCGAGACGCTTTCTGCAGGTTTCAGGCCTTTATTTTGCCTGATAACAAGATGGAGAGGGCTGAG
>NW_010136533.1:12843-30199 GCF_000699245.1 Pterocles gutturalis | reverse complement strand
GGAGAGGGGAGACTGACGGCCCATTAACATGAACACAGCCCAAAGAGAAGAAAACCCTGGTTAGTCGCAACAGCGGCACATCCCATGGGGTGAGCAGAAATAAATGTCCTTGTGTGCTCATGGGGAAAAAAACAACCAAGGCGAGGGGGCTGTGGGGCCTGCTGGAGCCCAGCGCCACCCCGACCCGCGCCCGGGGAGCCCAGGGACTCGCCTTCCCAGCCAGGGCAGGAGAAACGCAACGGAGTTCACGCCAGCTGGAACGGGACTGGTCCACGAGGCTGCTGCTTAGCTGAAACCCTACCTCAGCATCATGAATTTGTTACTGCAAAGCAAAGCTCTTTTCCAGAAAAGCCAGGCCCAGCCTAGCCCAGCACTTTGGAACAGGGGCCGGAGATGCTCTGAAGGACAGGCAGGCTCAGCTGCCCTCACCATTCACTCCTCTCCTCACCTCCAGGAGCCTTGTGTGGCGCTGAGAGAGCCCGTGTCCCTTCTGGTCAACCTGCTGCCCAAGAATTTGCCAAACCCCTTTCAGAACACCCTCCCTGCCTCCACCCCATCCTGTGGGAACCAGCTCCACAGTCCACCACGAGCCTGTAGGTGAGATCCGGTAAACCACAGTTCTGGGCTCACCCATCACCTTCCCTCCAGCCTCTCCAGCTGCTTGTCAGCCCTCCTCAGGCTCCCCTCATTAAGCATTTCCTCATTAAGCATTTCCTCTGCATCCTCCATTGTTTCTTTAGCCTTTCCCTGCATCTTCTGTCCCATCCTCTCGCTCAGAGCCCCCACAGAGCAAAGCACCATCATCGCTCTGAGACCCTTCTGCTCTCGCACGCTTTCTGCCGCAGAGACAGGACGCGTGCCCTCCCTCCCAGCCATGCCCAGCACACCCACAGCTGCAGGGTCAGCCCCATCCCAAATCCCAAAGCACAGCCAGCCCCGCAGCTGAATCACATCTCTGTCACAGGGAAGCCACAGAATAATTTCAAAGACGCGCTGCAGGGACAGGCAGCAGCCCCGCTTCCCCCAGAGCACAGCGCCGCACCCCAGGAGCCCACGGGCACAGGCAGCTCCCCGAACACGCTGGTTTCCCAAACGAGCACCCAAGAGCAATGGCCTGACCCCGTGCTGCCGCACCCCTCCGCAGCGCCAGCGAGACCCCAGCATGGGGAGCACAGGTCCCCACCGCCCAGCCCCACGCAACACCAACGCTGATGGGGAGGCGGCTGAGGACATTGCCAGTGCCGTCCCACGCGAGGACAAAGGCTCCACAGCAGCGGGAAGGTGACAGACACCGCACACAAAGCGATGCCGCAGCCGGTGCAGCTCAGCGCTAACACCAGCGTTCGGCAGCAAGCCTTTCTTCCCCACCCCAAATCAAACGTTTTAACAACATCAAGATGATCTCACGCACAGATGCTGCTGTTCCTCTCTCCCCCCAGCCTCAGGCTGACTCTCGGGAAGGGACAGCAGCGATTCAAAGACCCTCTCCTGCCATTTCATGGCCCCCGCACTGCGAGCTGCTGGCGTTCGGAGCGGAGCACAGCCTGCCACTAGGAGAGCGTTGAAACAAAAAACCAAACCCGACGAGGGGAGCGAGGCAAACAAAGGACTTCCCACAGCATCACTTTAATCTTTGTTTTATCCCCTATTTTTATCAGACTTACTACGTGCTTTTTTCTTCCAGGGAAAAAGACCTCCCCGGAGCACCGGTGAGTGCATCTGGCCATTGCCGTGCGGCAGAGCTCGCACAACCTGGGCATGAGCCTGACGCGGGAGGGAGAGGAGCCATAGACAGCAGCCCCACAGGAACACAGAAGTGCTCAGGACTGTCTCATCAGCCCGATTTTCTGCTGTTACTATCAACAGGACATCAACAACTTCAGTCATGGTTCAGCTGTCTCCTTTCTCTTTCTCTCCTTCAGAATGCATTGACAATTCGTGTTCCCTCCGTAAGTTTTAAGCAACAACTCACCTGAACAGCGTCAGTTCCCAGAACTCCTCCAGTCTGTCCCTTGTCACTTGTTTTACCAGCTGATCTAACCAGGCAGGATCTGAACACACCTGCATCCTTCTGAACAGCAGGCATGAGCTGGGATCACACTGGAGGGAAAATACACTCAGCTACTGAAAGATTTTGTTTTTTAATTTGAGCGCAAAGCTCTCATTTCACTGAAGGATTTACAGCAGGATACATCCGTGCTTACAGCTAGCCAGCAACACCCATCTACAACTAAAGTGAAAATCATTTTAGTGCATCACACACACACAGACACGGCTTTTTTTGAACTGGGCTGTGAACTAACCAACGCTTACCTGCAGGGTGTGATACTTGAAGTTTCTGGAACATGGGACAAAGATGCTTCCTTGAGATCTGAAGACACCAAAACTTGCAGTTCCCAGTGTTGCTGCTTTTGTTGTGCTTCACCTAACACCCAGACCTGCGCAGAGCTGGACACACATGGACAAGGGCAAGGCAGGGAAGCAAACATCTGCAGCAACCCGACAGAACAGGCAGCAGCTCGAGCGACCTGCACTGCAGCACACAGGGCTGACGGCGCGGAGCTGCGCCCATGACGCCAGCATGGGAAGGCACAGGGGACAGCTTGCTCTTGTAGACGTTTCTCAGAAGTAAACTCTTGGCTTTAGCACACTAAGACACCAAACTGTTCCAACACCCCAGCACACAGCCAAGCATTAGTTTATCTGTATCAGTGCAAAAACCAAACCAGCAGGGTCACTGACAGCGTCAGAATTATGCTTTTCCTCAAATAAAAGAAAAAAGTCTGCTGCAAGAGAAGCAGTTATCTCGGCATTATTCTCTTACTGGCTCCCTGCAGCTACCTTTCTCCATTTTGTTAAGAAAAAAAGTGCTACTGAATTTAATTACACTGTAACATCTACAGCAAAAAAAAAAAATCTCAAAACTGCAGTTTAATTTCAGAAAATGTGTTAAAATATATATATTCATACATCAATTTGACACACTGTGTTAGTTTACACAAGTTATGGTCTCTCTTGAAACTGCATTTATGAAATGTACATTTTTAATTTAAATACTCAGTATACACTGCACTTAATCTGCATGTTGCATTTATTAAATACATTAAAATCTGCAATGTAACAAAACGTTTTCTGCATACGAAATTCAAAACACCATTTTAAATGAACAAAAGATGGCTCACTTCATTTATTTTTTTTTTAAACAACTAGTGCATAGCACACTAGCTCAGCTCCACCAACACCAGCTGTTCTTTCTTTTTTATTTAACATTGTTCACAGACTATTACATATTACAATAAGAGTGCTGGATAAAAACATGAGGTACGAAAGTGGTTCAAAGATTATAGGTCATGCAGATCATGCTAGACAGCAAAGAAAGTTGTGAATGAGAGAACACTAAATAAAAATACATAAAGAATGTGCATTATAAAATAAAAAAAAAAACCAACCCTCAATTACACAGCTTTGCTTCTTTGGTTACAAAGTAGGTTGAACAATTTCACAGCTTTTTATTCCCACCCCAAAAAAATTATACGAAATGTCCAAAAGCAGAGGAATCATGGCAATTTCTCTCTATTAGAAAGTAGAAACAGAAATGAGCAAAGTTTTCTTCATCAAAATAGCCCATCGATTATTTATTATATCACAATAACTGGTGACTACCTGTACAGATGCACTATGGTCTTCATACTTACACTCTATACAAAATTTACATTCAAGCTGGATCTTTACTACCGTAAATAAATACCAAAGGTAAATTGCCATTAGTGTTAGAAATATGCCAGGATTCTTTTGTTCAATTATTGCCTAAACATTTTATCTATTAAACGCAATCCCACCTATCATTTTACTGATACATACATTTATTAAAAAAAATTAAAAAAGTTCTGTGACATTGTTCATGTACATTATGAAAATAGCAGCCCTGTAATAAATAAAACAAATAAATGAAACTAATGTAGGCAAATGTTACTTATATTGAAAGAACAGTGGCTCTGAAGATGGATTGTTACTTCTTACCAGATAGCAAGGCTCAAAGTAATCCATGGGAAAGAGAAACTTTGGGGAGCCACCAAAGCTCTTCAAGACCTCACTCCTGCACACCAAGCAAATGCGTTCTTTGTGTTAAGAACTCCTTCCACACCTCCCTCATGCACTGCTAACGGACACCACCCGCACTCGTGACACACCGGGGAGGGACAGCTCTCAGAGTGATTGTCTAATACTGAAAAGGCCAAACACACAACAGAAGCATGGCTACGTGCTCTCATATAAAGTGGAAAGAACATCAGTGGCACACAAGGACAGACTGCTCTCGGGTTTTTGTTTTCCAAGGAGGCGAGGAAGCGTCACGCTGAGGAGACATTCGGCTGCTGTGGAGGTTGCACTGGCTGCGGAGGCTGTGCTATCGCTGTCTGCGCCTGCGAAGTGCTACTGGGATTGGCCTGTTGGGTTGAGAGTTGGGATAACTGATCGTTGTTGGAAAGAGATTTTAACAGTGCGTTTTCTCGTTCAAGTAAAGAGTTTCTTTCAACTAATTCTTTTATTTGTTCCTTCAGGACTTCCACTTCTTCTCTCACTGCATACATCAAATGGCTTTTCACGAGATCCTGCCAAGAACAAGTTTTAACAGTTACACCAAGCGCAAGAACAGTTTTGTTCCACTCCGACCCCAGAACTTACTGTTTGACTGCTTTCTCTGCAGTAAGCGGTAAGCCCGGAAAACTAAAGCACTCATCACTAAAAATGTGGGTAAATCAGCCTCCAAGAGCAAATAACCCCGCTCTTTAATTCACTGCAAAGGGGCCCTTACATCAAAAGCTTTGTTTCCAGCATCCACCATTAAGTTCTACTGGTTACGCTGAAGACACGGACTAGAACTATGGTCCAGCTACTCATAGTGAAACCGTCAGCTCTAAGGCTTTGACCGGAGGCAGGAGTCTGTGTTACGCAATCCCAGGCACTGGGGTGCACGAGAACTGAGAAATAAGAAAGCCTCTAAATCAGCAGAGGCAAACAGATGTAACTGAAGCTGAACAAAATGTCAAGGATGGCATAAAAGACAATGCTGAAGTAAGATTTAATGTGCTTTTTTTTTCTGCATCCCTTTAAGTTCAGATTGTTCACTGAAATTTGTAGGAAAATTCATTCAGGAACACTTCTGGGCCAAAAGTAAAGGCAACCCTGCTTTGTGGCCATCCTATAGCTGATACAGAAAAGCCCTTTTTCAAATGATGGTCTCAGTCCGACCACACTGAAGAGATCATGGAATATTACGGACTCACAGGAACACAATACAGCTGGACACTCGTGCTCAGTGACGAACCACTGACCCCATTACAAATAACTTATTTTTTACTTACCATTGCCTGTTCTATTTTGTTGTCAATGGCAACAACACTTGCACCAGATGCACTGTAAATACAAGGAGAAAACTTTGTGAGCATTACTGTATCATTCAGTTCTAACTACGCAGCCACTGGCAGCCGCAGGACTCCTAGAACATGCTTTCACTGGAAGGCTAAAGCTCCCGATTGAAGAATTCATCATAAAATCATGGGGGTTGCCCCCACCCCTATTGCCCCGTACAGTTAAGAGCTCTTCAGAAACACTGCTCCTTCAGTTTATAATTCCTCAGACTATGCTCATGACACCCATAACCAGAAAAATGCATTTGAATAAACAGCAAATTAACTGCTTTGATTCCTTGCCTCATTTTTCAGCTTTCTTCACTGGGGAAAACAGGGATTCACGGGACATTAACGAGGTCCTTACCTCTAGTTTTATTTCTGCTAAATTGCTTTTATAAAGCATTGACGAAAAAAACAGTTATGATATTTGTTCTCAGGGTTTACTTGAAGACTACTTTCCAGTTAAGAAGCCCCTAGATCAGCACCATATTCACAGCTGTGAGGTGGAGTGGCAGCAGTCAATAGCGCAGTCAGACCAGACCAAAGCCTCAACCCCACGAGCGCACTCCCTCGGTTTCAGTGAATTCTCACTGGGTCACGCTTCACACCTAAGAAATGCGCTGCCCTCGGGTGGCTGCAGGAAGGGTTACAAAGACACACTAGTGCAGAGCAGCCCAACAAACCCCTCGGTCACCACTGTAAGGACGTGTGTTCGCTGTGTGAAACAAGATGCTGAACTGCATCTTTAAATCCTGGGCTGCAGCAATCCAAGCCTTAATGTTCTTGGTCTGTTTTCAAGCCACAATGCAGGAGCTGGCTGGTAACTCTCTGCAGTGTGTGTGTGTGATGCCCCTGTCCTCTCGTAGCCTCTGGTCTCTCTGTTTGCAGAGGGGCTGTGCCCCCCAGGAGGTGGGACAGGACACCCCACGCTGTCGCCTGCAGCAGAGGAACCCCCCAGCAGGCACAGAGCACTCCACCGTCCCGCACTCCCACCCCAGGTCTGGGTGGTGGGATTTCACCCCACAGCTCCGTGTCTGACACCCGGCGGCAGCTCTCGGCTGGTGGCCAGGCCCGCCGGTGATAGCTGCTGATAACGCTCCCCAGCGATGGCAGTCGCTATCAGCCCTGTGCAGCTACGTTTAAAAAAGCAAATGCACGGCAAAACCGCCAGCGTTGCAGTCATGCTTGGAAACTCACCTCTCTGAAAATACCTAACACTGAAACCAAGTGTTAAGAAAAAACTACTTATGGGTTTTTAAAACAACTTTTGGCAATATGTTCAGCAGTATTAGTTACACACATGAAACAAAGCTCAACTATGGAAACAATATGACCCTGGAGAGATCCACCGTACCAGGTCTCATGAGAACTGCCAGTACCTAGCACCAGGCATTCCCAACTGCAGGGACTCCGCTTTTCAGACCGAGGGGGTAACAGCCTCTGTTTCCAAACTGAACAAAGTTTGCAGTCTAAAACAAAAGTGCTAGAGACCCATTTCGCAACAAAATTGTTCCACTGTCTTACTGCCTTCTAAGTCTCTCTCAAGACATATTCATGGCAAACCTCCTCAGAATAAAAAGTATTTATAATTCATGACAAGGTTAAGTATTCCCTTCCATCCCGAATTCATGTGTTTCAGATCTATCTGAAACTGTCAAAACTGCCTGTGTTCAAGAGTCACTGAAAGCCCCAAGACTGCTCCATGTCCTGACAGCCTCTCGAGAACTGCTCCAGAAGGCAGGTGAGGCAGCTCTGGGGAGACAAAGACAAGAGGAGCGAAATTAAACAGCATGCTCTATAGTGGGATCTGCTTCTGCATCTCTGCAGCGTAATTACACACCTTCTGACAATACTTTCCCAGTTAAATTTGAGATTGGGACTTGGTTCTTCTATTCCTGTTTCAGCTATTTCCCAGTAAAGTCCACTACAGCCCTCACTCAAAGCTCAGGCACTCATTCCATCAGTTCCACGAAAAAGCCTCTCAAAGGGAAGAGACAAGCAGCCCTCCCCTTCATTGCCTGGAACACTTGCACCGGCGTGGCACGCTGCAGAAGCACCTTTCCTGTGCCATACTCCGTGCTCCAAATTCTCGTCTGCCTTTTAAACGAGCGCAGCGTTCACAATGTGGGTATAAGGACAGTCCTCCCCGTAAGCGTGATGCGAATGCAGCCAGAGAAACCACCGCTCCCATCCATATTTTACACTTAAGCGCTGAAAGCCATGAGTAGTTTATACACTCCTGTTATTCGTGTCAATATTCTCATTGCCCTCATCCCCAGAGCAGCTCCCGCTATTACCAAAGTACCGAGCCAGGATTCCAGGTCTGGTCCCTGCACAAACCCCGGCATCCATCCTGCTCGGCTCCAGCGGCAGAGTGCAGGACCCACAGACCACCGCCCACCCACCCAGCCCAGGAGGAGCTCCACACCGACAGAGCAGCCTGCAGTTTGTCAGATGCGGTTTTATCCTGATGACAATGTTTCATTTCACTTTCTAAAAGCACGTGAGAATTTGATTTTATGCTAGCACAATTGCCATGCCTCTGCCCTGCACGCAGTCTGCAGTGCTCCCCACACCAAGCAGCTCCCGAGACACTGGGAAGCAGAGCACTCCAGTGCCAGCTGTTCTTATGGCACCGTCCAAATATGCTGCCAAATCTTAAGATTTTGTATTTTTCTCAAATCCTTAATTGTTGGTATCAAATCCCAGTTTGCATTAAAATATTTTATCCCATGGCTGCAGAATGAAATTTATGGATGCAAGCCAGTCTTTATGAAAAGACCACGGGGAAAAAAGCCTGTTAAGTAAGTCTTTCTGGATGTCACAACTGGAAAGAGCTCGATGCATTCTGTGAGTGTACCATCCACTGTATGTCCAGTGCCTCAACCTGCAAATTCTTGAGTTAGAAGCAAAAAGACACCACTTAGCTCTTATTAAAAAAACCCAAACTATTACTACGCCATGCTTTTAGACAAAGATGACTGCTCCAGGAACTACAGAAGTCTGACAATTACTGTCAAAGCTGTAATACATAAACAAAGATCCACATCAAGCGATGTAGGGTAGTTGAAAGGGATGCATTAGGCTTTTTTTTTTTTTTTTTTTTGTAACTGCAAACTTACCTCCCCCCCAGAGCCACCTGGCTACCATACATACACACTGTAAGCTAAGAGCAGACCTCCATTTGACTTGAACCTCCAAGTTAAGGTTAAGTAAATGAAGACTCTAACCAAAAAGAGGTTATATTGGTATACCGAGATCACTCTGAAGCCCATCAAGTACCAGGCAAGATTTACAGTCATCAAAACTGACAAAGATTACCTAGCAGTTTGCCACTTCCAGAGATGGATGGGGGAAAGCTAGATTTGGACTGCTAATAACACTGCCTAGCTACAGCTCCCAACCAGGGTATGCAGCGTTTGGAACAACATGTTTTATCAAATACTTACAGCTTGCACCTCTGAATTCTTTATGTTGTATTTCAGGTATATTTCTCTTATATGCCTACAACTCAAGAACAGCACTGTAATTTTTCTTGTCTCAAATGAATTGCAAAGTGAGAGAACTATCTTGGACAGTCACGTATACACAGATGAAGAAAACAGGAAGAGAGCTGGTGAGTGAGGCAGGTCTGATTTCTAACACCTGTTACACAATATACAGCAATCACACGCATCCCATTCCTAAAAGCCTCCATAGAATTCTGACTCCATTGCTGCAAAAACTTTTCCTATGGAGACACGGTATCCCTAGAGTATGCTAAGATGATATTGGAAAGATGTTTCAGTGTCAATATTCTCGTTGCCCTCATCCCCAGAGGCAGTAGCCCTGTTAGCAAACTTCACTGAAAATACAGATCTTGTATAACGACCAAACAAGTGTTCTTTGTCAAACATAATTTAGCAGTTCAAGAAAGCTTACTTACTACGGACTATTCCAAAACTTGAACAACACGGTTCACAGAATGGGAAAGCAAATAAAATAAATGACTAATGGAAAAATTGAGGATGAGTGGGTCATAAGACAGCAAAAAAGGTTAACATCTTGATGTTAACTTGTTAATGGTGGGAGGAAAATTTAACCTTCACCTCACATTCACAGGGACCAAGATCTATCTCAATGGCAAATTCAACCAGCACCACTGTACCAGCACCACTGTACTCAGCCTGGTGTTTTTACCATTAACGTCCTCAGATACAACTGTCATCCTTCTAGGAGACAGGTTCTCCAAAATTAACTTTGAAATCTAGGTAGAAAGACTAGGAATCAAACTCCAAAATAAAGGCATTTGCAGCTCAGTTCCCTCAGTATGCTTAAAAAAATAATGCAGTGGTTCATTTTTAGAGATCCCACTCTCCTCAGTACTGTGTGTATTTTCTGCCAACAGTAGGAACGAGAGTTATAAACAGCCTATTTCAGCACTGCCAAGCGCTAGGCTAGGTATCAGCGTTTCACATCGACATGAGACTGCAAATCCTCCCGACTGGAGGATGCACACTAATTTTGAAGCTTCAGGTTTTTTAGTCAGTAACGAAAAACCTATTCTGGATTCAGCTGTGTTACTGATGATCTGCACACCTTCCCAAAGAACCCCCCAGCAGACTGCCACAATGCCTGACTTTTCCTGCTTTTTGTTGTTGTGGCAAAGTCTGCCTGCAGAACAGGCTCCAGGAGGCTACACCAATGCTAGCAGAGTCTTGTCCAAGAGCCTCTATCAGCCAAGGCTTCCGCTAAACACCAGATCGACCCCGCTTTAGGTTGAAGAGGAAAAGCTGTTACCCACAGCAGTCTCAGACCGACGTGTCTGAACCAAGCCATCTCCTCCAGCTCTTCTGTTGGTACTGCTTTAACCCAAACTGTCCAGCAACCTCTCTGGAAGGCACAGTAAGGCACCTTGGAGCGTTCCCACGTTTGTTTTGCTCTCAAGGGAACTACAAACTGAGACAGTAAGTGTGCGAATTTATTAACTGTCTGGATCAGTGTGTTACGTGAAATGTCAGCCCCATCCTAAGACTCTCTTTAAATTTCATATGGAGTTTTAGACTTCTAATTTCAGATCAGAAAATTTCAGCCCTAAGAGAACGTCCAGACAAGGCTACAACCAGAAAGGGGGAGATGTGTAACCCTTGACTTTCTCCTGTCTCCAGGAGGAACACCTCCTTTAACAGAAAGGCACAGAACAGGGAAAGGGAAGTTCAGCAAAATCCCTCACAGGAAGAGATGCTGTCTAATTCATCACATTTACAGAAGAAGAAAGATGTTTTCAGCAACACACTGAATACTTTTATCTGGGTGCTAATCTGGAGAGGGGTTACTTTACATTGTGAAGGTTCAATGCTTCACACAAATGCAATGGAAATATAAATCCTACTGCTTCAAATTCAGGTTTACCAACAACGGCTGTTTTAGGCAAACCCATCTAAAGCTCCTACGGCACTGTCACCATACAAAGGCAACCCTGGCACAGGAGAGCCATCATCCCCATCATGCGAATATCCCCAGAGCCATTATTCCCCTTAATCCCTGCAGTAACCACGCCAGATTAAAAGAAAGACCCTCGAGACTTATGCCCTTAGCAACCCCTCTGTGAACACTACGCAGGGAGAATACTCGCAGGCACTCTACAAGTGTGTCGGTCATAACCAGTATTTCACTAATACGTAAGGGTGTGAAGGCTACCAGCACTCTTCCCTGCTGCGGTGTGTTAGTGAAAAACAAACAAGTCTCCATTTTACTGGAGCAACTTAGCAATATTCTACCGTCTATTGCAACAGCATGTGGTTAGCTGTGCTGACTTCCAATGGTCCCAAGAGATGGCTGCTCACAGAAGAATAATCTGTACTTGTTAGAAAAAAACGACTGAAATTACACAGGAAGATTTTCTATTACATTTACACTAAAGTCTCCTAACTCAAGCCCCTGAAGTTCACAGACTAATTGTGAAGGAGCTGCAAAATGTAATTAAAGAGCCTCCTGCCAGCAGGCTTTAAGATCCTGATGTTTTGCAGTGTGTTAACCCCCACATTTTGGGATGGGGAAACAAAGGGATTTTGAGGAAATTAGAGAAGCTTATCATTGTCACAGCAGAGATCTCTCTTTCACAAACTGGAGATCACAAAAAAAGCCCCATATCACTGTACTCGTTATCAAACTACAAGTCCAACAGCAGATCCCCACCTGCATCAGCAGCCATCCTGCCCATGCAGAGTGGAGAGACCGGGCGCCGTCGGTGTCCTGTCCTGCTGCTGCTGGGACGTGTGTCCCTGGCAGAGCCGCACGGCGGAGCTCCACCGTACCCCTGCCCAGGGAAGGGCTCCCCAGAGCTGGCTTTACTGGCTATGCCCTTGAAGCTCCCTCCATTAGGTTTTCATTGGAAGTTTACTGTTGAAACTTCCCGGTTTCAATCATCTAGTAACGGAAAACTATGTCTTAACTACGATCTTAAGAAAATCTAATAAGTAGGTTAAAAATGCAAAACCTCCTAAACCCTGTCAAAGACTTTGGAATTTGAACAATTATAATTTTAAAAATTGCATCAATCCTGATGAATTTGTTTCTATGTTTTTGCAAATACCTGCTTTTACCACCAAGTGTTCAACAGCAAAGATGCAAGACTATTTTTAAAGGAAACCATTTACATTCTTCTACCTGAATTTAATGGTTTTCTATATCCCATGCTTCCAGCCCTTGCTTCAAACACTGCGCATAAAACTCAGATTTGTGAAGCCTCAATCTTAATAATTATTTGATTTTAGATTTTTTTGAATCAGCTTCCTCATCTTACGAGATATTTTAAGTTAAGAGACATGAAAATAGACAAACAGACGAAGGCTGGACCTTCAAGTGAGCATTTAGTCTAACCACCAGATTTGTATTCAAGGCCCTGAAGTTTATTTGAGTCAAATAATTAAGCTCCTTGGAACATAAATACCAACTCTGTCCCATGAATACAGGAAAGTGGCATCAAATTTGTACAAGTTTCTGCTAGGAAAGGAAGATGTGCTTTTGAAACACAGCCCAATGCTAGCGCTTCAGCAAAACCAGAGCAGGATGCATTAGCGTTGCTTTTAACCAGTGCTGTGCCATATACAAACTGTGGCCAAGCAAACTTCAAAGGATTCAGTCAAGCTTTGCAGGTTGAAAAGCCTCTCAAACACAGCCAGTACAGTGATTAAATAGTTATCAATACTTCAACAGCTTCTACAGAGCTTGCTAAGCAGAAGTATTGTGACAAGCCAGAGCATCACAAGGCATGAGGTGACATAATCACTAGAACTTCAACTTAATGCTGACAAAAAACCCCTTTGAGATCATTAAAGTGTGTGAAAGGAACGGTCTGCAGCTCCTGATGAATTAGTAACACACCTCTGACAAGGCATGTCCCTCACAGAAATGCCTTCACTGCAGCTTCTCGCCATGAGTTCAGTGCTAACTCAGTAGGTTTACTTCATCCAAGGATCTTGTCATGGTTCACGTTTGTTCTCCATCTAGCTTTACTTCAGCAGAAAGAAAGCAAGCCAGAAAGATTCCTTTCCTGGTTTTGTGACTGCAAGATTTTAACTTTGCCAAAATTGTGTCTAAATATGACATTTTCACAACTTGTTTTCTGATATAGGACTCAACAGCCACAATACCAAAAGTTTCCTCTTTTTTGGAAAAGGAAGCTGTAAATATTTCAGTGCAGGCCAGCTAGTAGCTGACTAGCATTAAACTCTCTCAGCTCACACATTATGTATGCACATGCACAACAGCAGGAGGAAGAAAATTGTCATGTCATATATATTTTAGACTTATTTAGCTTTAAGTTTCAGAACGAATACTTCACTTCCATGACTGCTTTCAGACCTTCATGCTGCAGAAGCCCAGTATGAAGTTCTATACACAAGCAGCAGTTCTGTGCAAATAAAAATGACGAGAAACTTGCATAGAGCCAAGCTGTTCATGCATACCTCAGCACGTATGCATTCCATACTTAAGCATTCATACCTATCCCAGAAGGTCTTTGACTCGCGTAACTTGTTGAAATGGAACGCTTGGTAGAATGCAGTTGACGGATTCCTATGAGATCCAAGAATCAAACAGAAATATTGAAAATGGGTAGGCAATAGAAATACTCTCTTATTCAATCTGCATTACAAAGTAAATTAGCAGTCCAGACAGGTTAAATTTTTGTCCAAAAGTTTACAGACTTCACAGAATGCCTACAGAACAGTTTCACGATTGAAAGGTCTTACTGTTTCTATGGATTTCCATTAAGGAGACACTGATTCAAAAAGAAAAATAATCTTTGAGCCCTATGGATTTTCACACTATATCAAGTTGCTACTGTAAAAACAGGACCATAAAGCCATTAATGAAACATCTCATGTCACGCTGACCCTCTTGCGTAGGTAAGCTGTATACCACTCTAATGCTAGGCATACCTCAATTCAAAAGACACCTTTCGCATGTTTCATATTTCACAAAATGTCTCTGCAAACAGAACCCTCTATTTCTGTTCTACTTAGCACCCCACTTGATATTCAAAACACACGGGTTCTCCAAGGGGACCTAGAAGTCAGAGCTAAATATGCCACATTCAAGCTATGACAGATGAAGTTACAGCTGAACACCAGATCAAGCTAAGATTGAAAAGTGGAATCTGAAATATCGTTAACTTTTCAAGGGGCTGTCAGTCATCCTCGTGCTTCCCCTTCTTGACACGCAATAAACAGGGTGACCGCTGTTCAGAGGCGCTTTGCCAAGCAGTAAACCGGAGTGCTCCAGGTACCGCTCCGGGTCCCACAAGCCTTCGGCACAGGCTCCAGTGACCCCGCTGAAAGCCAGACGCCACAGCACAAATTCTGTCCCCAGTGCCAATCCCCGAGACAGCCTGACCCTCCTCATCCAGCACGTGTCTGCCCTACAGACAGCAACCACACCAGGAGAGTCACTTGAAAATCTTAATTCTCCAAAGTCGCATCTGAACGCTTACTGCTTACAAGATGCTGGATGAAGCACAAAGTCAAAATTCTCTACTGCTAGGGGCTGTATCAGAGCTTTATACTTGAGCTCCTGCGATCCCTCCGGCAGAGTTCACCCCGATGCTGGTATAGCTGTACCAGCCCTAGAGAAGAATGCAACAGCTCAGCTGAAAAATCTTCTGAAAAGCTAGCATTAGTGCAAATTCCTCTTAAAGCCAGTTTTAAAATTAAAAGTTTATATCAATGTTAGAAGCACATGTGCCCATCCCTTCTCTAAGTTTAAGGCAAGAATATTTCTTAAAGCAACTGTCTTGAAGTTATTTATTTCCATTTAAGTACAATTACAGTATATTTGAAATCATAGGAAAAAAACAGCAGAAAACACTATCTGAAGTAATTTGATTCCAAATTTTTTTTTATTTTGCAGGTGTATACCAAAAACCTCATGAGGAAAATTATATTTGTGCATCAGCAATGATCAGGAATCACTTGTTTGAAGTGTCTGTCATTCCTTCTCCCACCTTCACCACTCTGCCCTTCAAAAAAAAAAAAATTCCATGCGAGTCTGGAACTTAGCTTAAAACCTGCTACAGAGGTTCCTTGATCAGGCTGGTGAATATCATGCCCTTATGTCAGTACTACTTATGTATTCCTAAGAAGTGTTGCACACTTGAGTGACAACTAAATACCACTAATTATAGGAAGAGCAACACAATAGCTAAAGGATATTGGAGTGACACAGGGAGCTAACATATGGAGAGCAATTGGCATCCAGAGATCAGGAGCACTTTCCTTTGTGGAAGGGAAGGAGGACGCCCAAGCCCTTCTAACTCAGTTGGCTGTGGGGAGTACGTACAAAGTCCATTCCTCAGAAAGGGACTGTAAATAGAAAGTCATTTAACCTTAAAGATAAATTTACTTGCAGCATATAAAACCCTGTTGCTATTGTTAGGTATAAAAAGTTGTGGCTTATAACCACACGGCGTGTATGTCACACAGTCTATTTTTACACTGATACCCTGTGCGCTATATATATAGCTCATACTATTCTCAAGCAAGTATCTGGACAGGTATGAAAGTTTCCTCGTTAAACTCTCATTTGTACCCCCTGCTGTTGACATTGCTTTTGCGTTACTGCAGACAATTAAGAGAACATCTTTTGCTCTGTAGCTGTATTCTAGCAGGATGTTAACTGGAGTTGGGAGAGGGGGCTGTTGGTGGGTGCTGCTCAAACAGGAACAGCAGATCCACAGGGGTAACATGAATGATGCCTAACATGGAGTCTGAACTAATACGGTTGAGTTTCAGACTGGTGAGGCATCTGTTTTTAACCATATCAAACAGCAAAAGGTGAGAGAATTACTGGAAACTCCTTTCAGCTTGAAGAAACAATTGGGAGGATGGCTGACGGCAGCAGTATCACCCAGCCTGCTGCTGCGGCATCACAGCTGAACACCAAAGTCTGTCTGACGCTGCTTTAACTGGACCAGAAAAGCAGACTCCCCAGGTCCCCTCCCCGGCAGACAGCTGGGTCCAAGCCTCAGTCCCAGCTGTTGGCAGACTGACATGGTGGAGCCCAGAGCCAGCCAGAAACGGGGCGTCACTGCCACTGAACCCAAGAACGAGAGCCCACCTCCTCTTCCCCAGGCACTTCTCTTCCTGCGTCTCTGGGGAGACAGGTATTCCCAAAGACAGAGGCTTGATTCCAGTCCCAGAGACCATGACAGACACCTAGCTTAGCACATTTAAACATTCAGAATATACCTCAATTGGTAAAAAATGCCCCTATAAAGAAGCCCTACAACACATACCATATTTATTTCCTTTAAAAGGTTCACCCACATCAACATTCACAACACACTCTGATGTTACGGTTTCTAAGAGTTTTCCTGCAACAGAAGTTTGACTTAAATTTAAAGGATGAGAATTTATTCAGTTCTCTGAATACCTGAAACTTCACGTTGTCTGTTTAAAAGGGAAGTCTCAACCACATCCCAAGTCTCACCTCATATTCGAAAGAGCATCCTCCCCCTGCCACTCATCGGGACAAGCATACGCCAAATACAGACTCCATCCTAGAGAGCTCTGCTTTGCCAGAAACCATGCCCATGAAGGCTGTCAAATTCTCAAATTCACAGATATATGTTGTTTAGCTTAAACAATGGTACCGGCTGTGGAAGTGATGGGGAGCAGCTGGGCACACAGAGGCTGCTGAGCAGATGTCTTTTTTCCAGCTGCTACCTCTGGAGGAACAGTAACATCCCTGCTGATGACATAGCTGAAGCTATGTTTCAATCTTCAAACTACTCACCAACAGCAACAATAAAGGGCAACAAAAGGAGGAAAATGTGAAGAATACCACACTTTTTTTTTCCCCCCTCAAGGTGGCAAAATTAGGGAAAAAAAAAACCCAAAAATCACACTAGACCACTTCAGACAGTTTTCCCTTTCCACATCAATTACTATTACTTTCATTAACTTTGATTTTTGATCCACAAGATTAAAAAGGCCTAAGCACCCATCTTTGAGGAACATGAAAATACCAGCTCTGACAATCCATGCTCAATACCTCAGAGGAAAACCAAAACAACGCAGAACCACCTATTTATTATTACCTAGACAGCAGCAAGCCAACATGGACTGCCTTTTCAGAGGCTTACAGCAGACAAAAACATCTGAGAAAAAAATAACAGGCCTCATATAGAAAGAACACAGAAGATGTGATCAAGTTATAAAATTAATAGAGCTTCTAATGCCATCTTGCATAGCATTTCGTAAGTGAGAATGTGGCTTGTTCAAAGCGGGTCCACCACTGACAACTACTCTGTACACATGGCTCTCCAAGGGTTCAGTGGAAGGATGCGTCAGAGCTCTCCAGGGGTCTCCTCCGCGGGGGATCTAGGATACTTTAATCCATGACTTGGACAGTGGAGCACAGACTATCTTTACATTTGCAGATGATCTGCAAGCACTCTGGACAGC
>NW_010136533.1:362-12830 GCF_000699245.1 Pterocles gutturalis | reverse complement strand
AGATCTTGCCCGATTGGAGCAATGGTCTGAAACAAAAAGGATGCAGTTCAATAAGGATAAGCATGAAGTGTTACGCTCCGGGAGCAATATTCAGCTGCACAAATAAAAAACATGGAATGAGTAGCTGACTGAATTCCACAGAAGAGAATCTAAACAGAAGTTAAAAAAAAAAAATCTTACAAAGGTGTCAAACTTGCAATACTCCTCTTACACAGGAAGTACACACACTAACTGAAGTCTTGTTTCCTTCAGCTTTTCCAAGCTCTTAACTCGGATCTTATGGCCAGTTTTGCATACCAACTCTCCAGAAGGATATAAGCTTACCAAAGTCCAGGCAAGACCACTAGAAGACATGCCATATTCCAATTTTTTTTTCAATAATCAGAATCACTAAATAGGAAAACTAAGCATTTAAAAGAGATCAAAGAGCCAGTTACAGGCTTCACACAGTTTATCCGCAACGGAGAAGAAAACTTGTTCCCATACCTGCTGGGTATAAGCACGGCACAAACATTACAGGGTTTAATTGCAGCAAAGAAAGTTTGAACTGTGCATCAGAATTGTTTCCCACACAAACAGCAAGGAACAGAAAAGACTTCTCAGAGAAGTGGTGGGATTCCTATAGTTATTCTAGAAGAGATCAAGCCGGTATTGCTCCAAAAGATTTCAGGCCCCTACGTCCCAGATCAGCCCCCAGGTCCACCTTTGATAATCCAGAACATCGCTAGTAAGAACTTTAACGCAGAAGTTCTGCCTTTAGATAGGATCAACTCCTATAGGAACCAAATTTAACTATGAAACAGAAAAGAACAAAGCGAAGAAAGAGGCTAGTTTATACTTTGAAACCAAACTGCCTTTCCGTTCAACTGTAAAGTTCATGTCTTTTTTTGGTGGAAAGTGAGAAAACCATTCTAAACCAAACTTCTTCTTGGTTGCAGACAAAGCTCATACTGAAGCACCAAGTTTAAGATCAGAAAGCATCGGTAAAATATCCATTATTCCTGTGTTCCTAGTCTCAGAAGTAAGGCCATTCATCCCACAGTGAGGCCTCAGTAAGACTGGGAATTCAACAGAAGCTTCTAGCTCCCTGTCCTTGCACAGAACACTACAGGAGCCTGTAAATAAAACTGTGTTCTTCAGACACATTTACCAAAGAAAATATGCCAGTCCACTACTCTGTACATCTACATCATTTGTGCAGTGCCAGAAGTGAACTAACCACTTTGAGAAAGAGGTGACTCAAACCAGCCTGAAGATGAAGTCACCAAATAGAAGCATTTAGCCTTTACGCAATGTCAGAATTATCATTTAACAATCAAGAGACACGACGGTAAGCACACAGCCTGAGCCTACTTAAGAGAACCATCAGCACAGATGTGTTTACTATGGTGATCAATAAGGAATGAAGGCATAAAAAAATGGGAAGGTAGAGCCGTCAACCGCCCAACTTGGCGTGCACTGAAGGACAACAAACAAAGGCCTCCTTCGTTTCTAAAGCTTATAAAATATTGGATGTATCACCGCACAGAAACATTTCAAACCCACATTAGTGCTCAGTGATGTGCCTTACTGATCATCAATGAAGGGCTGTGTAACCAGGTTACTGCCCATGACCTGCAACAAAGACTAATTACAGTTGGTCTCCAAATGGGAACACTTCATGTGGTCGATTCAGGATCTGAACCAGGGGTTTTGCAATCACTTGATCATAGCTTATCAGGAAACTCCCAGTAAAGCTGATGGCATTTTGAGATTATGTGTTTACACTAGCAACAGAATTCCTTCTCCATCCCTCTTCTTTTAAAAGACATTTCACTTTTTTATTTATACCACCTTCTATTTAAATCAACCGCAACTCTGAATCAGTTTTATTTCATAAGACTCCATCTACAAAACAGTCACTGGGGCACAAAGCTCTGCAGGAGAGAACTGACAAAGACTAAACGTGGGGAAGTCAATATGTAATTAATTTCAAGATTAAAACTCTTAAGTTTTGTGTTTAATTACGTATTCTGTTCACAAAGTTCCTTAAAGCCATTATATTTTAAATATGACCCTGAAAAACCAGCAGGACTTAGATGCTGTTAGATTCAGGTCTAGGTGCATTCTAGCTACAGAGGAGAGGACAGGCCGACCCCATCAGCAGCCTGCGTGACAGCTTTCGGGACAGTGGCTCTCAACCACCACGATGGACTTGAAAGGGGTTCACAGGCTACTTCTGAAGAAAATATCATAAAATCAGAATAGTTTCTGTGATGTACTCCAAAGAACAGCTAGTACAACACATTCTTCAGCACAGGCATTTCATAAAGGTTTGCTTTACAGAAGCTAACCAGCCTAGATGTTTCAGGTGGAGCTGCACCTTTAATCCACTGAAGTCTAGCAAGTTTTGCTACTAGTAATTCAAAGCCTTCTCTGATTAGCATCGCTTTGTAGTTTCTGCCTTCCAAGTCTCTGGTAGACACTAATAATCAGTAGAGCACAGGAACATGAAAAATGGGACAATATTTCCCTTGATTTTATGACATTCTTTGAAGGTATGAACCCAAGTTTCCACAAAGAAAGGGTTAAAGTTTACGTATACTAGCAAAAATTAGTGAGGGCAGTAGCACATCAAGTTTCCTGTTCACAGCGCCTTGGGTCAATAAAACAGTGGCACCTCGCCTTAAGTTGTAGCTAAATAACAGCAGTCAGTAATAACGTTATTGATTAATTAAAATAAAATTACCTGTGTTAGGTAACAATCATTCAGTATATCTGAAGGAGCTTTGCTGAAGAGTTCAAATAGTAAACTCTGATACGACTATTTGATACAAATCATGGAAAGAAGAATACAAGTGCTCATCTTCTAAATCTCTTCTTCCTTCTGATTTCAGCAGCTGCAACTCAAAACTCTAGGGCCCAGTTCTCTTGGGTCCCAGAAACTGGTCCCCAGAGCTCAGCAGTCCTGTATAGCAGACAATCCTGTAATCAGAACGGCTTTAAGGCCATTCAGGACTCACTGACAATCTTTTCCATCCTCTATGTCCTGTCTTCCCACTCTCCAGTGCCAGACTTGGTGCGCTCCCGGTTCACTCCTCACTAGCAGTTCTGCTCCAGCCAGGTAACCACCACTCTCGTGTTCTCCCTCCACGCAGACAGCATCATCACAGATACGCTGATTGAAACACTGCGTGCTAATAAAGCAAGGCTGGCATGGCTGCCAGCCAGGCTGAATTTTAATCACATAACCTTACAGACTGTGTAAGGACTAACCTGAGTAATTCTGTTCTCAAATCACAACACGTAACAAGTGTAAGATATCTCATACTAACGACTTGTCTTCCCACTGGGTAAAGGTAACCTTCAGTTCTTGCAGGGAGGACACAAGACAATGTAGCTCACATGATGCACAGCTTAGCTTCAAGAAATAACCACAGCAGATCTCATCTTCAAAGAGAAACAACTATAGATTAGAAGTTGACAAACTTAACGGCGATGCAGAAAGTCTTTGCTTGACTCAGTCAGGGATTACTGCCACTGCTAGAAAGCTTTCAAGAAAAGCCACAGAAAGGCCCATCGATATTATCCATGTTTGGATGAACTGAGAGAAGCCTAAAAAAACCCGACTTCTTGAAAATAACTTAGAAGGGACAGAGTCCTGCAGCAACTATTGTAATTTGCCAGTTAATATCACTGTGCCATATTATTATTTTCCAAATTATCCCATGCAACAGAGCAAGCCTGGAATGCATTTAAAGAGCAGATCCAAATACACTGGATGAAAGGAGGTAGTAAAAAGCAACATAAATTCCATATTTCTGAATTAAAAAGATCCACATTTGCTAGTATTGCATTATACACACAAAAATCTGGAAGAGATGGCAAAACTCTTAAAAATATTGACTTTTACACAACTTGGCTAGTAAAGAAAAAGCCATTTATTAATATGTATGAACATGTTATTGTAGAGGATTAGGTTCCTACTGCCTGCTCTGCCCACAACGCTATATTTCCTCCAACCTACTGAAAGGGAAAGCTGCTTGTGACTACTGGTGACAGTGGCCTTGCACAGTGGAACAGCTGGCTTGAGTACTCTTCTTCAAAGAAAACGGCCCAAAAATGAGATTTTTTTTTTCCCCCACTAAGCTGCAGTACAGCACTTTCAGATATTTCCGTTATCTATAAATACAAGTGGTTCCTGTTTTTTTAACAGCAAAATATTGCTATATCTGTGTGAAAAAAAGCAAGTGCAGGACACAGACTGAAGCAGACTTGGTCCAATCACGCCTGTCCTTATTGACACTGGCAAGAAAGCATCTATCAGCAAACATTTTAAATCGAATACTTAGCTCTTAAAAAGATATTAGAACCTAGAACATGTATGGCACGGTTTGTTACACAGTATATTACAAATGTATTTGTCTGCCTTTCCACACCATTTACAAGTTCTTCACAGCTCTGCAATTTTCACACCAGTCTGCGCTCAGCTGGAGCTCTAACTGAAGTACAGCCAGTACCAGAGCTTACCGCTTGGCCTAAAGAAACCAGATTTTAAAAAAGGCATTTGGAGGGTTGGTCAAAGTATTTATGGTCCTTGCACCCACCAAACAGTGTCCTATGCAGCAGACGTTCCCGGGAGTTGTCATCCACACCTCTACAAAAACACCCAAAGACCAAGAAGCAAGCAGGGATGGGATCACCCCATCCTCCAATAAATGAAATAAGTTAACCTTGCTCTAGATGGACACAAAATCTTCAGATGCTTCACCCAAGCCTGTATCCCATTTCTTACACATTCTGCACTCCTCCACTACCACTTCACATTCATCCCTGCCCAGAAGCAGAAGGGCCAGGACTGTGCCCTTGCTGCAGAGCAGGCACAGACAGGCCAGTTGGTCACCTTTGGGACAGACACCTGACACCCTTCTACAGTACTAATTAATACTTCTACCTTCTCTCTGCACTGTTAAAAGCATTCAAGCAAGCTGTCCTAATACAAATGTTTTACTCGTAGCTCCAAAGAGAGACTAGATATATACAAAAAACCTCTTGGAATAATTTTATTTTGCATGACAAAGAAGGTAAGACAAGCATCCAGCTGTCCCTCAGGTGGCTGAGTGACTCACCTGCCCTGCATCAATAAAAACAGATTATCCCGTAATGCAAAGAATTTAGGAGCACTCAATACATATTTGTATTTATAAAGCAGGAAGTTTAAAGATAGAGGAATTTTCAAGAAAAGGAATGAAGATACAACCTTACACTGCACTTCAAGTGACCTTTTATGTCCGGAGAACCTCCTCAGAAGACAGGAGCTTAAGCAGTTACTATAAATACTCCTATCTTCACACTTTGTCAAATAGAGGAATAAAAGCAGACACCTGTGGCCAACAATCCAGAGCTATCTACCAGAAGTACAACAGATGTACTTTAGCAGGAGGAGTCTCACAGAAGTTTCTTACGGAATCCTTGCCGACACACAGAAAGCACAAACAAGGTTTGCATTTTTGCGTGGGCAACAGAAGCTGCTAATCACCAGCTTTAAAACTGAAAAATTAACATACAGACTCAACATGCAGCAGGCAGATTTCAAATATCCAGTACAGCAACAGGGAACAATTCCTTACTACAGTGTCACCTGAAGTCATTAGAGATTATCAGCACCTCCTGAAAAAAGCACAACCTGAGAGAAATTTCAGTTTGACAGCAGTTTGGGAGTCCTGCCTGCTCAAACCACCCAAATCCTTGAATATTCCACTTTTAACAAGAAGTTTGAAAAGCTTCTGTGAAACATATGCTGTTATTTCTACCACACAAGCCAGCATTCAGAAATAAGCTGACTACAGAACACTTGCACTCTTCTATAGGGCAGCAGAAAAAAATTAACCCACAGAAACTGAGCCGAACACTCAGGAGTGCGAGGTACAGAGAACCATTATGTCAGAGCTGGTACGCTACAGTCTTCAAAACAAATGGAACTGTTCCACTTTGTGAGCTTCTTTCAAGATTTTCCCCTTTCCTCCCTTTAGTAACTATCCCATCTGAAACACCTATACCCATTAATTTTAATGGACTGACTCCTCCTTAAGGAAGGCATTTGACGGTTTAAACGGGAAACAGCGCTGTCAAATGAGCAACCACATTCTTCTAGATACCTGGTAACACTCAGACACTGAATGCATGAGAGGATATGTGTTCCACAGTCTAGAAAGGGCTGTGGTGCTGCAGTTACCATATGTAGTTTTTTAACTAACTAGAGCCTTGTTTGCTTTAACCGTCATTGGATGTCCCCCACTGTAATGTTCGTCTCGGAAGTGCTATCTCCACTGCTCTTCAAATGCCGTAGCTCTAGCTGTCGAACGGAAGGCACCCACGGCTCTGGAGCATGTCTGTCCGTGGTTCGTTCTCACCTGCTTTTACAAACACTGAAACACAATTCTTCAGGAGGAGAGCTGAAAACATTCAAGTCCACAGCTGCAGCAGAGCTCAAATCTCTAGTAAATTTACGAGCAAAGTGACGAAAAGGACAATATTCAATGATAATGTAATTCCGGTACTGCTTTCTGGTACCTATTTGCAGAATACTTCTTATTTAGGAGTACAATAAAGCATGCATCCAGGGCAATACGTACAGAAACCCTTACCACAGCCACATCAATGCCGATGCCCAGTTTGGCCTTATACTATGAACATGGTCTCCAGAGCTCAGATTTATCAACAGTTAGCATGCTATACAAATACGTGATTCAGCTGAGCGAAGAGATATATGCTGTGAAGAGGTCTGCACAATCAGGTTTTCAACAGTTCAGCTGCTGTAGCTGACAGTTCACAATCGCAGCCATTCATTCGAGTTCCTGGAATACCGCCCGCACAGTTCACACTGGTCAGCTATCTCTGGAAAATGATCTATACGCTGCTCCTTTTCCAACATGCCTAGTAATATTTTGCCCCAAAAGTCTGCCAAACATGTAGGAGGTTTGAACAAGCTTTCTCAGTCACATTCTTTTAACAGAGGCAACATATTTCTTTTTCCCCAAGAGCCAAAATAAAGTTATTAAGGCAGCTGGAATATTATGCTTGTCAAATACAAATTTGTGTATACATGGGCATGAAGGTGAGCGGGGAAACTGGCACACGCTGATTCTGAAATCCTCTCGGGCACACTGACTGCCCCGCACCCAAAACAATGCGTACTGCTGCTGAAGTCCAGCACACGAAGAGTCAGGACGATTTTGAGATCCAGTTCTACTTGTGTGTTTACAGTACGTCAGACTCCAAATTCAAAGTGGACTACAATATTCACTTCTGCCTCAATAAGAGCACTATTTCCTCCATCCCCAAATACTGCTGCAGTTTATTCTACTTGCAGCCACATTTAGAAAGGAAAAGAAAATAAAACTCTGTTATGCTGTAGAACTTCCATAACTTCCACAGAACTTATTTCTCATTTTAAGAGCTTAGCAACTTAGACACATCAACTGAAAATAACAACTTTGCTTTTTAAAGGAAGGTTGCGACATGCCAAAGACTTTTTTTTCTTTAAAAAAAAAAAATTATTTTGGACCACCTACCTGCCTTCTCTGCCTCCCCCAGTTAAGATTTCTTGATTAATTGATTCTTCATCACACCAATGTAAGAAACCAGAGTTTTGCCTTGGCTACTGTAAAAGTGTACTGGACTATCAGAACAGGAAATTAAAGGTTTTCAGGCAATATCTTGCAAAAATGTCAGTTCTACATCTATAGATACACAGTTCTATATTATCTATGCATATATCAGGCTATGTAGCTTTACACCTCCACCTCTGATTATCTTAGACACAGTCTGATTTAAAAGAGACCATAAGACAGGAATAACATTAAAAACTTTTTGCAGAAAGATGTGAACTGATCCACTTTTTATATCAGACCTCTGTCTCATACTTACTGTATTTCTCACATTCTGCTTTCAAATATTTCCCATCCTCAGTGATTTTACCTTTAAAACAGTTCCTCTTCCTATTCAGAATGGTGAATGACTTACTAGATAAACCCAGGGTATTTTGAGCTACGCTGTATTCCTTGATGATTCACTATCTTAGAAGACGACTATAAGAGAATGATCTACACAAGGTTCAAGTATGTACAAATATTTGAATATAATTGAAGGTGTCAGAAGAAATGTAGACATCTGCCAACACACTGACCTCCCCCTTCCTGGGTATGTTACACATTAATATTGAGATAAAAGAGAAAAATGCTTTCCACAAATTTCTAGCTCTTATGATCAGAAAGTAAATCCTCTGAACAAAGACAAGCATTAGCTTCCTGAACCTGCAGGCAGCCTGAAGCAGTGACTCATGATGCGTGAACTCCCTCTGCTCCCTATTAGTTTTATCAGTGTCAACCCTCAATCTATTAATGACACTTGAAGGTCTTCATTAACTATTTCACCACTGATTTCAGTAGATAAAGCAGCTGGGCATATGGCCATGGAAGCAGTAGCATCATTTAAATGGCTGGAAAGGGGGAAAAAGCAGGAGCAAAAAGGGAACTGCAGGCAAGCAGGAGACATTTTTATAATAAAGCCTTCTCAGTGAATAAAGCAAATAAAAACAAAGTGGTAAAACAGCCTTAACAAGCCACTAGGGCTTTATTTTCTCCTCTCTCTGCCTGAGACCAGTGAAGTCAGGATACTGTCTGAGAGGAACAAAGAATAAACTCAGACCTGCTAGCACTGTATCTCCTACTTTGTACGAGGTCTAGGCCTGTTTAAAGTAAACTTTTCTTGCTCATCAGGATGGCTACCAAAGCAAGCTCTTCTAAACCAGGAGAGAATCTTACACAATATAGCTCCTTGCTTAGCGTACCACTTCAGCGGACACCAAGGTTTTATCACCCAGTGCAGAAGCAGACAACTGAGAAGTACGCATTGCTTTTCAGATAACCACAAGTTAGTTTCTCTACTGAACATCATCATGTGGCATGTAAAACAGAGCACTGTGCTCTTAAGAGTCCATTCTGATTTCTTACTTGGAGTTCTCATAGCCAAGCTTCTGAAAAATTTTCTTTAGAAACGAACACTGTGTGAAGCAATGCTGCAGGGTGCCTCAAGTTCAAGACAAATGTATGGAAATAACTTTAAAAATCACTGCTCAGGGTAAGAGTACAAGAACTGTCTCATTCCTGTGCAACACAGAGTTAGCAACCTACAGGTTTGAATAAGTAGGACAAGTTTTTTCTTATCATGTAAAATGATTCATTTGCCATAGATAATAATTCTGTTACCAGGATTTATATAAATACGAAGTATCAGAAGATACGCAAAATGAATGCAAAATACATTCCTTTCATTCTGACTCCTTACTCATCAGAATGATTAAACACAAGACAAATCATCTTCTGATAATACACTGAGCTATAAAAAAACCCCTACCAGCTTGAAATCTAACCTTATTTGCACAAAGAAGAGTGTGTCAGCTGGGTTAGCAATCCTCTTAAGGTAGGCACAGCTGCTAGAAAATTTAACAGTTTAACTTTTCCTTTTCAGTCTTTTACCCCTTTAATCAGAACTAGCAGAACTCTCTACACCATGGCTTGTGCTTGCATAAAGGCGTCAGCAGAGTTACTATCTCCTCCAAAGCGTTAGCCAAAGCTCCAGTGAGCACGAGGCCCGCGTGACTGCAGACTGAACTCTCCAAACACTAACCTGTCTTTGAGGTACCTTCCCCATCCACCACACCCTAACCCCACATAAGCAGCAGCTTTACTAAAAGGCACGCCGAGCAACACTGTGCTCTATCAAAGTCTGGTATTCCCCCAAGGCGAGGGAAGGCTCACAGGACAATTCAGCACATCAGAACTTCTAATAATATGTATTTTTAAAAATAGGACTAACACCATAACCCACATGTATTTCATTCCTCCAAACTGCAGTAATCCCATCAGTAAACATTAATTAATGACATTAATTCAGTGCTCAAACACTACTCTTCCTGAAAGTCTTCTCTCAAAGAAGTCAGTAAGAATGCTTTTAGCCATCACACTACCCTTCAGAGTAGCAGTTTGACATGTCCACAGGAACAAGTCACATACACGCTTCCTCTCTCGGGCCGTTTAATGAGTCTGCTCACGCTATACACCTTTGTTAGAACTAATACTTCCAAATTACTTTCCTATAAAGAAAACTCATTGTAAGGTTGTACCTTCCAGTGTGTCTACATCTTCACCCAAGTAAGTGGTGTCCTTTTTGTTCAACGCAAAGGACCACTATCTGCAGAGCTTTCGCTGTGTAAGAGCACACAAATTCATACCCACATGCAAGTACTTCCCTTACTAACTGATACCATAACCTGAAAATTCCACAGCAGGATAAATATCAAGAATCTGCGTTATTAGCCTTGAAATTGTCAAGATACCTCACCTGATGGCCCTGAGATAGCATTACACTTCTACTCAACTGCAGCAGAGTGGTGCCGAGAAACCCACTGTAACCTGGCTGTCATTCCAGGGTTTAAGGATTCGATCAGGGGAAAGGAGAGAATACTGAGCAATTAGGTGCAGGACAGTTTTCAGGCTTTGATTTGGAGGAGGTCATATTATTTGGGCAGAAAGTAGCCTGAAAGCTGCTTAATGCACTTTTTTGTAAGAAAAGTAATCACAGCCTGAGAAGAACGAGTACAGTTCACTACTTGCTTGAACACTTTGCTATGTTTCATACCCTTCAAAAAAAAAAAAAAGTAGCCCAGGAAAGTTTCACTATGATTTTCTGAAAAAATGAACTTACAAAAACCACTTGACAATAACTTGAAAGTTAATTTTTCTCCCTTAAGAAAAGGTATCTTTATGGCATTATAAAATAATTCATACCTGTCTTCATCACCATCGACAGGAATAGATATGCCAAACACAGAGCTGGCAAGACTGTTCATAGGAGTACTTGCAGGTAACTGAAGAGGATTCGCTAGAGTGTCTGGAATGGGAGGCTTCACAAGAGGTTTATTTTCAGCTATAAGAGAAAGTGGTGGCTGAGGTAGGGGTTCCGATTTTCTTCTAGTATCATCAATCTGGCCTACTAAGGACTGAGCTTGAGTCTGAAACTGTCCGAGGTTTGACTGTGGCAGACTTGCAGGTGCATTAGGCGTGCCTTGCATTAACGAGTGTCCGACGTGCTGCGGCTGGACAACGCTGACAGAAGTGTGGCTAGTCAGCTGGGACTGGACCAGCGTAACAGGGACATTTGGCATAGTAACAGAAGCGGTGGTAGACACACTAGGCACACTTGTACCGGGCACAACCGCAGGCACGTTCTGAACCCCAGGGACTGCAGCATGGGGAGCACCAGGCATTCCGGACACTTGACTGCTTCCACCCATTTGATGCTGAGTCACAGATTTCTGTTGCACAACCCCTGTATGTCCAATGCCTTGCTGCACCACACCTCCTGGTTGCGGAACGGCAGTCTGACTAGCTTGTGTCTGGCCACCCTGCATTAATCCCGATCCCTGTCCGACTGCTTCTCCAGGCTGCACTGACACCCCCATCACTGGTGCTCCCACAGGTGAGGGATTTTGGCCGGTCACCTGCCCCACAGGAAGGCTGGAAGCCACAGTACTTGGAACAGAGCCTGCAGTAGCCTGTTGAATAGCTCCTTGAGACTGCATAATTGTCATGTGCTGCATGTATTCGGTCTGACCAGAAGGCTGCGTCGGCAGTAGATGCACTGGTGGAATCTGGGACTGAGAATAACCAAATTGCTGAGGCTGAGTCACTGGTATGTTCGCCTGCTGCACCTGCTGCTGTGCCACAGGAATGTTTGGCTGCCCCACCGTCACATTTGGAGGTGCCATCCCTTTCCCGTTGGGTCCAGCCTGTGCAACGCCCTGCGTATTCACCTGTGGCTGCGATTGCTGTGGCACCATCATTTGCTGATTTGCTACCGAAGCCCCAGAAAACACAGGCTGAGCAGTACTTTGAGGCATGGCCCCACCTATGGGTTGTTGCGGCTGCTGTTGTTGCCCAATGACAAAATTAGGTTGCTGTAGAGAGGACTGGTTAATTTTCTCTGTCTGGAGCAGCTGTGACACAGCAGTCAGGGAACTGTCAGCTATAGAATCGGGGCCATGGGCTGACGCTGGCAGAGCTGAGACCACAACAGACCCTCCTGTGGCACCAAGGCCACTGTCCCTGTCTTGAGCAGCCTGCTCAAAGGTGCTGCTGTGCCGAATGCAATCTCCAGTCCTGCCCAGGACACTGCCACCATCTGAGTCCCGGTCATAATACTCCATGCACGTCCATCGGCCTCGCCTGTAGGGTTCCCCTGTACCATGGTCCAGCTTGATCACCCTGAAGCGTGAGCTGCACGCAGCAGCCACTGTCTGAGACATCGTCCCAGGAGCAGCAGACGCAGAAGGCCCCGTGGAGGGCAAGGCAGTTTGAGCACCCCTGCCTCCTGCCACAGCAGTGCCAGGGGCAGCAGCTGGCAGGGGCACCGAACAGCGCCTGCGGA
>NW_010136533.1:0-306 GCF_000699245.1 Pterocles gutturalis | reverse complement strand
CAGCTGTCCGTCCAAAAGGAGGTTGGGAGAGACGCTACCAGGAGTTTCGGCCTCACCCACGTTGTTGAGAGTCTCTTCGGAGGAGCTCCGCTCGCAGACATCCTCAGGGCCGTAGTCAGTGGCTCGGGAAACATCAAAGATTTCAGAAGACACATCCTCGGTGCGGGACTCATCCGGGTCGTCCAGGCTCTCGGTGTCCTCGGTGATGCTGCTGGCCACCTGGGCCGTGGTCACGCTGGTGATCTGGAAGCAGCTCTTCTTCTTGGCCGGCATCTTGGACATGTTTCCTCCGCGGGGAGGGGCTCC
>NW_010136532.1:0-212 GCF_000699245.1 Pterocles gutturalis | reverse complement strand
AGGTGGCCACAGCCAAGCAGAGGAAGAACGAGAAATACACCAAGCTGACAGGTGAGGGGCTGCCAGCACTCCCTGGGATGATGGTCCGGGGTGCGGGGGTACCCCAACCTTCCCAGCCCACCCGGGTCCAGGTCTCCCCCACCATGTGCCATGGTGTGACATCCCAGCAGGGCGTCTCAGGTGTCTCCAGCATGAAATCCTGCATCCCCACA
>NW_010136531.1:17332-55537 GCF_000699245.1 Pterocles gutturalis | reverse complement strand
TTCTGTGATTCTGTGATTCTGTGATCAAAAGAACCATCTTTGTCATGTGGAATATTCTGGGGGATGATGTGAACTGTTACAGTTACCAGGAGACAGAGGTGTAGCAGCAGAAAGTTTCAGTTTGAACATAGTTAACATAAGCTTCTCTTTCATACCAGCAGGAGACCAAGATTAAATCTGGCATGTTTTCTCTACATTAGTATTGCTACCTAATTTTCCCTTTTTTTTCTTTTGGTACTAACAGTACATTAAATGTTAGTCTTCAACTCTTTTTTTTTTTTTTTTACTATCTTTGAAAATGAATATACTTTCAGAAAAACATTATCAAGTTAAAAAAAATTTAGTACTGTAACTTTCTACTAAGTACTAGAATTCATTATTTAAATGACTGTTGGCCTCACTGTTATTTAAGGAGATCCTATGTATTCAGTTTTGGGAAGCAGCTGAAGGAAGTTTTATGGGAAAGCCAACCTGTTGCACTGAGTCATATGCAAGTATCTTCTGACCACACCTGATACAACGTCAGCAAATTTCAAGGCATGGGAGAAAGCACAAAAGTGAGTGAGTGCCAGAACACACTTGACATATCTAGAGAGAACGGAAAATTTATACAAGGCTAGGAATCAAAGTGAGCTAAAGTGATTATATTTAGTGTGCCAGGAGAGTGTTCATTCACACACAAGCAGTTCACCCTCTTGGCTGGGATATGGGAATGTCTCAACCGATGCATTTGCTTCTTTCAATATGTCACTGCACCATGAAAAAGAATTTCTTTGCTTTCCTGACAACTAAGAACCATAAAAGGTGCTATGTACAATTCAGAGGTTCACTCAGAAAAGCCTGACAGGTTCTTGTGTGACAGCAGGCTCTGGAGGCATCCTCTGCCCATCGTGCTGTGAGGCTGGGGCTAGCTCCTCATGCTAAAGTGCCCTGGGGCTTTCACGTCCATCCTTTCACATGTTGCTGGACAAAAAGTCCAACATGAATGCCTGGTGTGATCCAACACCTCTGAATGGGTTTGAGGAGGAGGGCACAGAGTCCCCAGGAGTCAAAGGGCCATCCAGCAGCCTGCCCTGTCTCTGCCCAGACCTAGTACATGGCCTTCATGCCATCCTTGCAGGAAGGTAGTGATCACCTTTCTTTCAGAGAAAGTTTCACTCTGAGAATAGGACAAGAGGAAACGGCCTCAAGTTGTGCCAGGGTAGGTTTAGCCTAGATATTAGAAAAAAATTCTTAATTGAAAGAGTGATCAGGCATTGGAACAGGCTGCCCAGGGCAGTGGTGGAGTCATCATCCCTGGAGGTGTTCAAGAAACATGTAGATGTGGTGCTTAGGGACATGGTTTAGTGAGTTAGGTGGTGTGGGTTGACGGTTGGACTTGATGATCCTTGAGATCTTTTCCAAATTTAATGATTCTATGATTCTAAATGCAGAGTTATTCTATGATTCTATTATTCTAAATTTAGGAATTCTGTTTTTTTTTTCAGTTCCAGACTGGTGCAGATCTTTCTCAGTTAAAGAAGGAGAATTATCTGCAAAGTCTTAGAGAATTAAATGTTTTCCAATACTTTAAAGACTCTGTTTGCACACTGTATGTTATGCTTGGTAGGAAATCCCTGGTGAATTTGTAATAGCTAGGTAACTAATTCAGGGGATTATTTTAAAATACCATTTAAACTTGTCATTTTGAGGGTACAGTATGAAAAGCTAAACTGGTTATTAAACAATTCAGTACAATGAACTTGACTTAAAAAATGTCCTGCAAGTTTCAAAAGAACTATATATAGCATTGTGAGAGTGCTGTAGCACAATTCAGGATGATTTATTAGGATCACCAGTTCCAAGGCTTATGGGCAGAAAGATAAAAACTTCAGTACTGACACCTTGAAAGCCTTCTGAGACAGAGACAATTATCCCTATAGAAGTTATAAAAAGAAGTGTGGGTCAGGAAAATGCTTTAAAAAGAAAGCTGCCCAGTCATCTCCTTTTGAAGAGAAAATGTGAGCTTTGAAAACGAATGTGGTAAGAAACCTCCTATTAAAAAAAAATATTCTTTTCTCTACCTTAAGGTTACACACTGTATCTTGCTAACTATAGTGGAAGAAATGGGACATGACTGAAGAAGGAAACAGCTGAACACAAACAGCGATGACATCGTTTCTCTTTTGCTTGAGGTCAGAGGGGATGTTTTCAGCAAAGGTAACAAACTGTCCCTCTGATTGGTGGGAACACAAGATCCAGGCAGTGTCAGCACAGCTCTGTGTGGGAAATGTACAGTCAGCTACAGGAGGAATTTGGTAGAGAATGAAAAAGTGGGGATGTAAGAAAGCCAAGGTGTTTCAGTGGTAGTAAGTGATGACAAATTTCTCAACAACAATGGAACAGAAAATTCTTACCAAAAACAAGACTGACGGAGTTCTTTACCTGGATATTATAAACTTGAAATTTATGTTGTGTTCATTTTTACATCTTCTCTGTCTTGGTTGCTGATCCATTTCATTTTTGTTTAAAAAAACCAAAACCAAACCCCCAAAATGCAACAGGAGTTGTAGCAAAAGGATGATGATGTCTTCTGTATGTGACTTATCTTGGAATTAGGTTCAGGAAAAGAAAAGAGGCTTTGCCTTGTGAAATGTTTATAAGGCAAACTAGCAGAAAGAAAGTAGGAGAAATCCTGTAGTGAGGGACTTGTAACATCACTATTTATGCTCTGCAGACTACTAGCACTGTGATAGAAATGATACTATGTATCTGAATTATGGTTTTTTTATTTCAGGGCAAAAGTTTATGCTTCTAGGTATAAGTGGTTTGATTTTTGCATATGTTTAACATGTGCACCATGCGCCAAAATCAGTGAAGTTCCTAACTTCTGCTCAGAGAAACCAGTGGAAACTGTGGGTGCTCAATAGCAATTAAAAACCAGGTCACTTCCTCAAAGAAGTTTAAATATTGATGTGGGCCCTTGATTTCAGACATCCAGGTTTCAAAATTTTGAGTTTAATACAGATTTATAAAGCAAATCAGCGAGTGAAGAATCTGTCTCTATGCTCCCCACTGCTTTTCGTTGCTGCTGCAATGGGAAAGCAGTGCCAGCCGTCTCTCTAGGCAGATAAGATTATGATGAGCTGCAGTAGTTTAGTAAATACTTTCTCACTCATTTTATAACATCCAATAAAGTATGTCTAGCAATATCTTACTGTTTTGTTCTCGGGAATGTCCTTACACAATTTTTGAGATAGTTTTATTAGGACTGTTATAGGTCAAGGATTGTCATTAAAACTGTCAGAAGGCAATGGACCAAATTCTACTGTTAATTGCACATAGGCAAGCTTGCTAGGTACGTTGGTGTTGTCAGGATGCAGTTAAGATGAAAACGTGTCCCTTTGTCTGTCTAGCAAATGCTTTTTAGGGAGATTAAGAGCAAAAGAGGTTTGTCTTGTATACAACCAGTTGCAGGTGATATTGAAAAAGGTCAGAGCTCTTGGTGATTCTGCTGAGAGGCCTTTGGACATAGACCTACTCTACCTAATCATATTGTTTTTCATATACTGTTTAGGCTAAACTATCGATCATGGGTCTCTGCAAATAAAGAAAAAAGTTGACTCAGATGTATATAATGTAAAAAGGGACTTGTTATTTAAACAACCTCCCTTGTAAGTAGCTATTTTGAACCCAATAAAGGTCCAGCTTCTTGAAAGATATTCCTTAAGATGCACCCAGCTCTGCACTTAGACATTTAGGAGTCTTCTTGATATGTAAGGTCTTTGCCTCCTATTTCCCAGGCTTTGCACCAATAACACTGCAGCAGTAACAATTGCATGCAGTTGCAGTTGAATTTGGAATTTAACTGAGCACAAAGGAGAATGAGACCAGCATTTCTGACAGGTGAGGAATGCAGGGACAAAATTCCCTTACAAGTGTCTGTACGAGACAACTGGCATCCACTGGGAGTTCTGCACTGAGTCCTGACACTTGCCATGCCATCAAGTTAACCAGTTAGAAAATAACTTGAGGGTCAATATATGTCTGTTTTAGAGACTGGCAGTTTAGGGAGGCTGAGGAAACAGAGATTCACAGAGCATGCAGGGAGAGCAAAGCCTGACTATACGTCACCTTAAGAAATATAGGACAGAGTAGGTGCTAGCTGTTGAAGTCTCGGTTTCTGATTATCCAACACAGAATCAAACATACAAGAGTCTAGTGGATTTGGGGAGTTCGGGGATATGTTAATCCCACTGTGCACAAAAAAATGTAATTATAAAGAATCTGTAGTGAATTATATGCATTAAAATATTAATATAAAATAGAATAAATTAGAAACATGAAATTAAACATTTACGCAATGGCAATGTCTCCTGTTAAAACTTCCTTGTCCTGACAGCATTGGCAGCTATCTCCTGCATGGTTTCTGTGTCTCAGCCTTGTAGAGGGTAAATCAAAGCCATGGAGTCTACATATATTTCAAATACCACTAGTTTGATTACATAAGACCTTCAGTCACTGAGGTAATCACAAGAGGGGCAACCCCTTCCACTGGAAATCCGACACTGATACTGCAGCAGAAGGTTGCCTACCAAAAACTATATCATTGTAGGCAAGACGGAGTGTGAAATTTCCTAAATATCACTCAGATGTCACAATAGAAGCAGAGTCTTGCATAACCCCAAAGCTGCTAAATTGTGATAAAACTTAATTGTGAACCTTTTCTTGAAATAGAATATCTCAAGTTGGAAGGGACTCATAAGGATCATCGAGTCCAACTCCTTGCTCCTCGCAGGACTACCTAAAACTGTACCATATGACTAAGAGCATCATCCAGACACTCCTTGAACTCTGACAGGCTTGGTGCCATGACCACTTCCCTGGGGAGCCTCTTCCAGTGGCTGATCACCTTCTCTGTGAAGAGCCTTTTCCTAACATCCAATCTGAACTTCCCTTGATGCAAATTCATTCCACTTCCTTGTGTCTGGAGAGATGATCAGCAGAGAGATGAGATCAGCACCTTCCCCTCCACTATTCTTGAGGAAGCTGTAGACTCCCCTCAGCCTTCTCTTCTCCAAGCTGAACAAGCCAAGTGACCTCAGCTGTTTCTCGTAAGTGGTTCTCCCTTGAGGTCTTTCACCATCTTGGTTGCCCTCCTCTGGACACACTCTGGTAGTCTGATGTCCTTCTTGTATTGAGGCACCCAAAACTGCACACAGAACTCAAGGGGAGGCCTCACGAGTGCAGCGTGGAGTGGGACAATCACCTCCCTCAACCGGCCAGCTGTGCTGTGCTTGATGTACCCGGGACACAGTTGGCCCTTCTGTCTGCCAGGGCACACTGTTGACTCATGCTCAACTTGCCTTCAGCCCAAACCCCTAGATCTCTTTTTACAGGGCCTCTCATCCCCCAGTTTGTACGTATAACCAGGATTACGCCATCCCAGGTAGAGAATCAGTCACTTACTCTTGTTAAATTTCATACCATTGGTGATTGCCCAGCTCTCTAATCTATCCAAATCTCTCTGTAAGGCCCCTGTGTCCTTGAGGGAGTCCACAGCTCCTCCTAATTTGGTATCACTGGCAAACTTAATGTACCTTCAACTCTTGTGTCCAGATAATTTATAAAAACCTTAGAAGTTTTGCTGAACTTCACAAGGTTCCTGTCAGACTATTTTTCCAGCTTGTCCAGGTCCCTATGAATAGCAATATATTGACTGCTCCTCCATGTTTGCTGCCATCTGCATTGGCCAATAGACTATTCCATATCATGTACATAATGTCCAGTATATAGGTGGGATCATTCCAAAAGCTTGTTCTCTTGCTCTGGATCAGTTCTCTCTTGCTCTGGGTCATCTTGCTCTGGGTGGTCCTTCTTCCAGGGTCATCTCCCTCCCTCGGTCAGCTCTTGATCTCAGACACTCAGGCTCTTATCTCCTTTCTGGGAGTGTGGTTTTGGGACTCTCCCTGCTCCAGGATCATTAGCTGGGTATGGGCTGAGCCTGGGTCATCGGGTGGTGAGAAGTTTAATTGTGTATCACTCATTTGTATATTTGTATATATATTACTATTTACATAATTATAATTCAATATTATTGTAGTTCAGTTATTAAATTGTTCTTCTTTCTACCCACAAGTCTCTTCCCTTTACTCCTTTAATTCTCTCCCTCATCCTTGGGGCTGAGAAGAGTGGAACAACAAGAGTGGTTGTGTTGAGTTGGCTCCCAGCCAGGGCAAAACCATCACAAGCTTCTAAGAGAATTTGTTCCATTGTCTTCCCGGGGGCTGAGGTGAGGCTGGCTGGCCTGTAGTTCCTCAATCCTTATCAGTAAAAACTGAAGCGGAAAAAGGATTGATGACCTCAGGCTTTTCCCTGTTACCTGTCACAGTCTCCTTAGCCTTCCTCTTGCTGCTGATGTCCTTACAGAAACCTTTCTTCTTGCCTTTTTTTTTCTTTTTTCCCCTGAAGATCTTCTATCCAGATTTTCCACATAATGACCAGATCATGAATCTCTTTTGTCCCATGTGCTATTCACAGAGGAGAAACACGAAGACAAAACACAACCATGTATGTAGCTGATTTACTATAGGATATAGTGAATCCCACCTAAGGATGTCTGGGATTTTGTCAGCACAGAGAACTCCTTAGGTGGTGAACAACTATCACAGCAGGATCTCTGCAACGTGCCTGCCTTAATTCTGTCTCCAACATAAAAGGCATAAACTGGGAACAATGACCATCAGTGCAATGAACTAACTGGTACAATTTAAAAAAACAGGGTTGGGATTTCATGCCAGCTGTGGTAGAATTCTATAAAGGTGGTTATTTTCATGGTAGGAGTTATTCTGAAAACATTTATGTGCTTCATAAAGTCCTGTAATGTCAACAAGATGAAACTCCTATAAATAGAGGTTTTAACTTCTGTATTAGATGCAAGCATTTTTCCGCAAAGTTGCCCTTCAAATAGTAACCTTTTGGTCGGAGTTTATTATGTAATAAATTCCAAGCATTATATTTACAGAGATATACAGACAACCAGCATTATGTTTTGCAGTTTCTGTAGTTACACGTGCACCAGCCCTGTGGGGCGACGCAGGCTCCGTGCCATGTGGTGTGCAATGACTCATGTCCCTAAGCCGCAAGGCTGGCCCTGCCCAGCGTTTGCTTCTTGCATTCACCGCTGCTTGACCTTAGCCCTAGATAGCCGACGGGCTCTGTGCAGTCTCACAACATCGACATCATCATCTTTATACAATTTTTCTGTTCAGTGTGTCTGAAATAATGCAAGTGATTGTGTTGCAGCCCATTAAAATAGTGATTTTATGGAATGCAATGGAATATCTGTGTTTGACAAGCACATGGGAAGTCACAGGTGAAAACAATTCCACAAGCTGCACGATAGTGGATGACTAGGTATGAAATTAGTGTGGAAACGTAATTCCTTAATGTTAAACACACTTTTTATTTTGAAATAATATTTTGCATTAAACAGCAATAATTGCAGCATCCTTGTATTTTTTCAGCTGACTCCAGCTCTAGTTTCATTTTAAACATATTTTTATGGAATTATTTTACAGCTCTTACTAGTGATGATGGTTTTCAAATGCCATCAACTGCTTAATGTTTAACGTGTTTTCTGATGTCTTTAACCTTAGAGGTTATCAGATTAGATATTCGCTCTCTACAAGGGGGAAAAAGAAAAAGAAAATTAGCCTGGCTGATATTAAGAGTATATTCTAAGACAACTCTACAGAGGTTAACATTAAGGCATGATCTGTCATTTCTTAGGAAATTACAAAGGTACTATTAGCTATTACTTTCACATTATTACTAGAGTATGAATCTTTGAAAAATATAATTTCCTACAGAAACTGAAAAAATGTTCTATAAAAGTACTGCCTTATCCACTGCACAGCTTGAAGACACAAAGGCCTTCAAAGTTTGCTGAAGAGAGCAAACTTCTCTCTCTGTACAATGTATTTGGAAAAGCGGCTGTACAAAAACACATAGTTATTACTAACATGTTGGCTTGGTCCTGGATACCGGAGAAGGCTGCAAAGCTATGTGAAAGCAGTCCCTACCTTCCATCTGGGAGCTGTATAAGGTCTGCTTTTTAAGTATATACAAATATCTCTGATTGTGGAATTAGTGTCCCTAAAGATCTGCTTACGGTTTTTCCTTTAACATTCTTTGTGAGCATTTTATTGTAATATACTTTTAAATAAAGCATTTCTACAGTAACAAGAAACCCATCAGTGCTGACTTGGTGCCTGTTAGGAAGGCAGAATGCTTCATAACAAACATTCACTCCAGATCTGTGGGAATCTCCTATAAAGACCATGTCAAGCAATGGGAACAGATAATTTAGGATCTGTTTTATTTTTAATTTGTTCACAGAAAGCTGAAATCATCCAAATGCGCTGTTGACAAAAAGAGATTTCCAGAAGATGTTTGCCTTTGATCTCCTGCCATACTGTGCTATGAAAGTTATCAAGTGTTCTCAGAGCCGCTAGAGCAAAATTTGCCCTCTGAATGCTCTTATCCATCAGAGCCGTGTCCCATATCTCTAACAGCTGTCACAGTTTTCTCACAGAGTTATCTCCGTCTGAAGGAGGGCAGGTGTTATTTCTAGCACTCCTTCACGTCCTGGCATCAGCAGTCTCTCACTGTCACCGCAGGACCATGGCAGTGCTCCAGGCTGCACATTTCCCACAAACACCGGATGGTGGGGATCAGGGGATTAACGAGAGGGCCCACACCTAATTTTCTAACATAAAACTATAGCACTCAGATGTTTTGTTTCACCTACCTATATTCTTTTGCCTCCAGTCGTATTAGAGGAATATGAGAGTTCAAATGAACATCTTCCCACAGACAGTGGGGCTAATCTTTGCTGGGTTTAGGCATACACTCTGGTCTCATGAAAATCATGTTTGTAGCTAAATGAAAAAAGTGTTTCCTTTTCAACACCTCTTTCAAATACGGGAAACAGATGTCTCTCTCCATGCTTCATGACTCTTACCACTTGAGGTGAAGTATCTTCAGTGTTTGAATTTGACACATGCAAGGGCACTTCTCTCTACTTTAACATATCTTCCATATCTTGAAGATATTTAGGGATGCCATGAGACACCAGTTCTGAGCAATTCCTTAGGCTACAGTAGCCCTAATAGTGTAGTCTCTATAAGAGAAAAAAATGTCCAAACACTATGATGGAGTATACCGTACCTAAGGCCAGTTAAACATCTATATTGCCTGGCTGTCCATTCATGAAAAGTGACTGTCAAAAAAGAACCATCTCTATTTCACATCTCTTACTCAACTGAATAGATCAGAGTACTATCCATATTCATGACCCCTTTCTTCTAGCCAGAGCAAAATCATGTAAGTGGATCTGATTCTTCTCTGGATATCTCTAGACAGCTCCAGATAACTTAGCTTGCCTATCTAAAGTTTCCATTTATCTACTTTTGATGAATCATGTAACAATTTAGTCTAAAAGAAAGACTTAGAGAATTTGAAACAATCAATATTGGACTCACGAGCATAAGAAACTCCACAGTTTTTTCACTTTAGGATCTGCCATTTATTTACTTGTGCTCCAAACTGTGGCTTAGTAATTTTAGAGCTTCTTAAAGAATGAGGGGTATTCATTAAAAGATCTTGAGCAGTGTAAATAATACTTTCTATACCTGACTATTTTCAACAATGAAGTTTGTTTTTTTTAAAGATTACAGAGTAAGGTCTTAAAAAATGAAAGATATTTAGTAAAATTTCCTCAGTTTTAAGTTAATATAATACAGTAAAATTTCCTCAACTCTTTTCAAGGAAGCTTGTGCTGGCTTTCTGCTCTGAAGTCAATTAGAGCCTTAATGGTATCTTAAATGGTAACATTCAGTACTCTAAGTCAGAAAATGAATTAGTGTGGAAGTGACTCATAAACACAACAGATAAATTAAAGATCCCCAGCCGTGACATATGGTTACATACCAAACCTTAGGAAAAAAAAAAAAGGCAGAATCTTTGTAAGTCATCATTATAGTTTTGAGTTGCAGAAAATAAAAGCACTAAACCCATTTGGAATGTTTATTATTTATTTATTTTCCACCAGTGACTTTTCTTCCTCCCTTGAATTCATGGACAACTGAAGGAAATACTAAAGGAAACAACTATTTCAGCTATTGTGCAAAAGATGAATGGCAGCAGTATTACCAGCTCCTTCTCTTTCGGCTGTATTTTAAAAGTAGACTACATTAACAAGCAATTACATAACTTTGAAGTCTAACTGTAGGCTCATTTAAAGTTGTCTGGGAGTCTTATTTCCACATTCCGACAATTTCAGTTATATTATTTTTTCCACTGATTTGCATCTTGCTAGCTTATGTTAACTTGCCACTTCTCCCTCCACTCCAGAAGGTTGTTTCTGTGAATCCCTCTCTCTGCTGTCTTCCTGTTCCTTTGTGTCATACGCAGAGCTCAGGCAGTGACCTTGGCATGCTCATCTTCCTGAGCCAGGTATCATTTGTTTGTGGGTGTAGTCCTAAATGACTTGCCAGGTTGTCCCAGGAAAGATTTTACTAAGCAGTAAATTTAACTCAGTTCCTAAACTGTCCTTCAAACCATTTTCCTATTGTCTACTTGTCTTGTCCACATTTCCTAACGTCTACATATATTGTCGTGTCACTGTCCACAGACGGTGCCTCTTGGCCTTGGGGTCAGTGACTGTTCCCTGGCTTATTTTATTTTGCAAAGAAGTAATGGCTTTGGGATGGTGGTGACTGCACGTGCATCAAACAGAGATATTAGGTGTTCTCCTTTGAAATATATGTTTCTATTTGACATACTGTGCTTTAGGTTGAGTACTACAATGGCCCACCTAAACAAATAATTGATATCTGAAGCTTCCTGTAATCGGACGTTTTACTGATAGTAAGGATTATAAGTGATGATATGGACAATGCAATAAAACATGATGAAAGGTAATTAAATCCTGCACCTTGTCTTAACAGATTTACTCTCTTAACTTTCTTTTGACGTCTTAAACAGAACTAGAAGCTCAAGCTGCACAGTCTACTGTTTGTAGGTTATGATACCACCCAAACATGACATGCCCCAACCCTAAAATGTGCCACTGATACTGTGAGGTGGATAAAACACATCTTGAAATTATGCTTTCAGAGCTTACTTTGAAGAACACAATGGTTAAATAAAATTGATTAAAAGGGGAGCAAGTGGTGAGCCAGCTTATTTCAAAGCAGCTTATTTTACAGGCTGCAGCAGTGTCATCAACCTGCAATCTGCCTTCTAACTTCAATGCTTTTGTTGGGAGGGGTGGGGAGGTGAAATTTAAATTTCTAATCTTATATATAATAAAAGAATAGCCCATCCTGAAAATAAACACTTACCAGAGCCAGAGGTGCCCTAACAGTTTCTTATTTCTCCCAGAAAACATATATCTTCTCAGCCCTTTAATTAATTTCTGCTTTCCTCTATCTCCTTCATTTAAATCAATGCAAAACAAAAAAGAAATTATTTATTTATTTTTCTTTGTATTGTCTGAAAAGGATGGCTGTTGGAAGAGAAAAGTGCTCCTTTAGAAATCAGAGGGTTTGAAGTGTTTTAATTTCAGCTCTCATGATTAAGGATGTACAGTTTAAAATTTGAGGGTAAATGAGGCTGGCATTCTAGAAAAACTCAATACAGATCAACTCAGGTTCAATTATCCATCAGCTCCCATCAACCTGTAGTGGAGATACCAGGAAAAAGAGTGCCACTGGAAACCCTAGCTCTCTTTATTTGTGATTCATTTGATCCTTAAGTGGACAAAACTGAAAAGATCTACCAGATAACAAAAGTAACAAGTCAAACTGTACACAATCTCTTTCTAAAAGCCCTCATTGCACTTCTCTGTCTCCTTAGACTATCAGGGGCATCAGGATCTTGCTTTAAGAAAACCAGTTCCCTCAGGACTGAAAATCTGAGTATAGGTAATGTTCTAGCAGTAGGAAAATTTTTACCTACCCTATGTGAATTTTCAGTGACATCTAATAGATGCATATATTTTATGTCTGCGTGTGTCTATATATCTGAATATTATGTACACACATATGGCAATATCTAATTAACATGAAGAAAGAAATTCCTCTTTAGAAAAGATGTTAAGCCATACAAAGGTGCGATATATATGTCAAGAGCCAAGTTAGAAAGGACTTTTGCCATTTAAATTGCCAAGTTAAATACAGCACAATTGAAACAAACCCGTCCCTCCAGGCATTCATAAGCCTACACTTGGGAGCTTTTGGAAGTTAGCTTAGCACCAATTGTATCTTATTTAACTTGGCCATTTAAAGGGATAACCCTCTAGCAACTTGGCTCACACTGACCGTATCACACCTTTACATGACTGACCTTCCCCTCTCCACTTTCCATCATTTAGTGCGTGCTGAATGTTTTTGATCAGATCTGATTTATGTTATTTTGTCCAATTAGCATGAAAGACAAAAACAAAATCTCTAAAGGACAGGTCTGCGAACATAAAATATAATTGGATGGAAATGGACCTGTTCACATTCTTCTTGCCTTAGCTCAGCATGCGAGTGTTAAGTGCTAGACGCCTGTTTTTGCGTGTCGTCTGTGCCACCCTACAAGGAGCTTTCCCCAAAGCGTGATGGTTGAACCTTCTGTGCTCTTGTGCAGGGCTCGTACACCAGATGAAACCCACAAATTTTCCCTTCTCTGGGAGAGAATCTGGGTTAGATGCAATTATAATGGGAAATGAAGAGTGCAGCCTGTGTGTTACTGAAGACTTCTTCTGTCACATGTCAGAACGTGCATGTGGTAGAACCAGATAGTACTGTTAAAAGTGCAAAGAGGTTCAGGTATTGCTTCTTCTGGTAAATACATGCCTGAAAGGGCCTAAGTTAGACTATGGGTATCCTGCAGAAAAGTATCAGTTGTGACTAACACAATGAAGAAAGAAGAATTCAGTAAAGAAATGAATTTGTTTTAACATCAAGATGCTGTTGCTGTATAGGGCATGGAAAAATGAACTTCTTCAGATCTCAGACTATGCATATTTAAAGACACTCCCAGGTAGACTTCTGTCATTTGAGTCAGCAAAATCAGAATCAATGGCAATTGAATCAGATAGGAATATTGTGTTGCAATCTTTGTAGATTATTACCTATGATAATTAAGCTCTTAGAAGTAATAGAAATGACAGCAGTACAAGGGATTAGGCAGATTAGATAGAAAGAACACCAAATGACTTCCCTGAGGTGTGCACGTCATCACATACACAGTCTCTGATCTAGGATGAAGTTCTGTTCTTTGCGATAAAACCTCTCCATTTAAGGTGATGTGTGGATGGAGCTGCAGAGGGAGCAAAGGAAAATGGGTCAAATATGGCCCCCAAGAGCACTGTGGTGGATAAAGACGGATTTACTGGTGGGAGGAGAAGGAGATTAGTGTGTCACCCATCTTCTTGGTGGTAGCATCTGTGTAACACACACAGTACACCTTTTACGCTGGCCTGCCAGCACCTAGGCCTCCAGTAACACAATTTGCACGTGGATGAATGGAAAAAGAAATGTACAATAAGGTTTGCTAGCCAGTAGATGCAATTTAGAACAACTGAAGTGTTGGTTCATATTCCTGGCTTCTCCAAGACTCTCATATTAATTTAGGCCTTGATTACATCTGACTTGTCCTGCTGTGAAACACACCACGGGCCTAAGGTCTCAAGAGTTATCATTGCTTCTTAAACAGGTTGTGTGGAATTTGTGGTAAAATTTTATTCCTTTTTTCCATCTAAAGAGTTCAGAATGACTAGTCACAGTTCAAAACATTGTTAAAATTAATGAATAATATAATAGGAAAAAGACTTAACAATACTCTTGCACCAATTCACCTGTCTCCTCTTATTCTCTTCTGTTTTCCTCCTTGAAATCAGATAAAATATTTGTTGGCTGACAAGTTATAAGAGCATAGGACTGGAAGGGGCTGTCATTTGATTAACGCCTGCCTTGTGTTCAAAAAAGATGTGCTTTGTGAAGCTCTTACAGAACATCAACCTGAAATGTCACCATGCTTAGTACATGTATCATACATCACAAGCAGTGAGCAGAAGAGATGAAAATACTACTAATGGCATAAGTTCCTATAATAGAGGATAATTTGTTTAATCAAACTGTCAGAGGTACCTAGCAGATGACCCCAACACAGGGCTCTGAGGTAACACAAGAAGTCCAGCAGCTCCTTCCAGTCTTAGCTGGGGAGGAGAAAGAAATATTCCTCCTGTCACAAAATCTTTAACCCTGATCACGTGAACATGAGGTACCAAACAGGTAAATGAGATCAATGCCACCAGGAATTAACAACGTAGAGTTCTACATCATGTTTCTAGCTATTAGCAACCTCCAGTGATAAGGAGGTACATGAAAAAAATTTCAGAAGAAATAATTTCTACAACTGTTATTAGATCAGTTAAAGATGAATTGCTAAGAATCATAGAAAACATTGCTCCTCTTGATCTAAGTAGAATCTACAAGCCTAGTTACCGGTCAAATGAGGATGTCTACTGTGTAAAATTTACACCCAAGCGTAGACTTGTGTCTCTGGTCAGTGGGGAGAAATAGGGATCCCATTATTTTCGGCTGCCTATAATAGATCAGAAAAACTATGTTTTAATAGTTGTAATTTCTTTCTCTTGATGAAAAAGTGAGGTCTAAGGAAAGTAGGCCAAGCAAAGAGCATTAAAGTTAGGAAAGGTAAATCTCAGAAGTGTAACAAAGAAGATTTATTCTTGCCTCTGTCCTGTGCCAGAGTATTGGAACGTATTAATGAAATTGAAAACACAATTGTAGAGAAAATTCAGAAAAATAGGAAAATACAAACAGCAATATTACTTGAAATCAACAGATTCTACATTCTGATTTTCTCTGAGATGTAGTTACATTATAATAACTTTAGTCAACACCATCTTCCCTCTTCCACAGAGTCCTTTCTACGAGTCCCTCCCCATAACCCAAATAAACAAGAGTGTTTTTAGGGAATCACTATGTACAAACTAGCCTTCGAAAAAAGTAGTGTCTGAAACTTTCCTCAAAAGTTTAGTAAAACTACCTGTAATATAAATAAGCTCTAGTTGAGTCTGTTTTTCTCTGAAAACGCAGATAAGGATACAGGCTGTAGACATCCTTTGTTAGAATGATTTGCTGAAGCCACAGCAGTTAGAAACGTGACCCTGGAGTCCTTTCTGCCTTGAGAGACTGACAGCCCAAACACTGGACTGTGTGAAACAGGTTTTATTGTGGAATGGAATGGAAGAACATTTACAGCAGTGGAAAAATGACACAAAATCCATCTGACTAAAGTAGGAGAGGGAATATACTAAACATGGTGTTTGGAAAACATATACTGAATTTTGTGCAAATGTGCTCTTTCAAGATTACCCAAGAGTTTTTTTAACTTTATAATACCAAACACTGCTTTCTGCCTTTGAAGAGCTGCGGGCTTTAATGGTGGCTTTCCCAGCTCTCTGAGAAGAAAGAAGAGAACAATGAGAGGGCTGGATGGCCACACACTGCAAGGATGTAGAGTGAGTGTGAAGGATGGGGGAGGTATCCCCTGCATGGACAGGACCTGCGAGCTGAGCGGGAGAGGACTCAGCACCTGTGGCTGTGTGGTGGGACGTGTGCTGAGGCTATGGTCCTGTTTCCAGCGAAGCCCAAGGAAGTGGTGTCCAATGGCACCTCCCACAAGAAGAGCCAGGAGGACCTTTCCCAGTGCCCAGGATGTGGCTGCTCTGTGGGACTCTCATTTGTGTGGGATGAGCATCCTGCAGGCTTTGTGAACAAGCAGGGTGATGTCTCGCAACATGTACAAAGGCAGTGCTTGGGGTCATTTTTCTCCAAATCAACCAACGAGCCAAGTAGACTGGCCAAGAACATGCCCCAGGGACATGTCCAGGAGGCTAATAACACACTGAATATTTGTTTCTTCTTGGTCTCTGGGTTGGTGTTTTTATTGAGGCAGGTACATAAAGTCCCTTTAATAGAAGCATATGCAGCTTGACAGTACGCCATCAGTGTAACTTATATCTATACTGTTCAGAGCTAAAAATTAAACCAGTTAGGTTCTGATTTTACACTCTACTTTGGTATCTCATATCTCTGATGTCTGTTTTCAAGAACAAGATATGCAAAGAAGCTGCAACTTTTTCACACACTTTGCAGTAGATAATATTTATGGTCTTCTATTATTTTTATTTGAACGTGCTGTGCTGGCATGTGCGGCTGTGCAGTGAAACTTTCTGATCTCAGGGACTGATTAGGCAAAATGAAACTCTGCAGCTCCGCTCTCCTGCTCCCATCATATGTCACATTAAATGCTGATATTTTCACATTTCTGTGTAAATATTTCACATTACTTCAGAAGTTTAGCTTCAAGACATAGAGTGAAAAATAAGAAGAAAGAAAATAATTTAGGCTATCTAGGAGGAAAGGACAACAAATGCAGTAAGATGGTAATTTTTTTCCATGATGACCTGTGAGTTTACGACCACAGTTCCCTGTGTTTTTTAAGACCATTGAGTTCGTTTAGTGTAGTGGTATAGGATGGGTCATGGAATTCACCTCACAATGTCTGCGGCCAAAACCTCTTGTTGTTCTGAAAAGAAACTAAGCTTTTATTACAGTGCTTCAAGAGTTGGAGTACTCACTATCATCCAGGCCAATATTTCAAGAGATTTATTAAAATCAATATAAACCACAATAAAGGATTTAAATTATCTGTGTTAAGATCTAAAATTAATCTAAAATCTGAATTCACAAATTCCAATAATCTGTGCAGAACCTTCCTCCATGCAAAAAGTGAGATCTACCTGTATGGGTTCAATATCAGAGTTAGGTATGAAAGAGAGAATCAATTTGTGGAGGCAACTACTTAGTGTGAGCACAGTAAAATGGAGTTAAATATTTTTTATTTACTTAGGCTGCTGTCTAAACTTTGCCCTAAGAATACATAGATTATATTTGCAGCAATTACAGTACACCACTACTTAATGACACAGTGATGGTGGAGAAAAATACTAGTCAGCTATTTTGACAAGTTGATCCCTGTGGAAACTCAGTCTGTGGCGTAAATTCAGTGAAACAATGCATTATGCGAACTGTTTAAAGTATGTCTTGCCTTTTCTGATCCCAAAATAGATGATTTTCTTTTGATTCTTTGCGGTTTAAGAGTTGCCCACTACTCACTTGCTGATCCAAAATGCTCATCTTTTAGTTGAACTCCTGTCTCATGTCTCCTGTAATTTATCTGATAAGAAAAGTCACATTTATCTTTGAAGTCATAAAGATGAGACTCCCTGTTAAAAGTGTATGGCACACCCTGTTTGGTTCAGCATGAACTTAAAGATGGCACTTCATGTTCTGATGTGAAATCTCGTTGCTGTTACTTGGTCAACTGTTTTGATCTCTAAATTTTGAAGGTACATTTTCAGAAAGAAGAGGAGCAACATTGAAAAATATTCCTTCTTTGCCGATTCTTGATGTCAATAAGAAAGGCATAAAAATATTTTTTTTTTGCAAAAACTGTTCCTACTAATTCTGAACTCTCTTATCAGTTTTATTTCATAGCTCTTCTCAGATGAATTGCAGTGTTGCAATAGACATTTCTGGCTTTCCTTGTGATATATCCACTTCTGTTTCTATCTGATCTGGTTCTTTCTCCGGTCAACAGTTAATGTAGTTGCTCAGCTTTTACCCATCTTTTCGTTATCTGTCTTCCTCATTTTTTTTTCCTTCCTTATAATGTCCTCTATGCATATACTTAGTCATGCATTCACATGTGTATTCCTGGAATAGATTAAATTTTTTTTGACAGCTTTTTGACAGTGATCTAGTCAATCTTCATGTGGTATGACAAAAGAGCTCTCCTGTGAGAAGCCTGCACCTCTCCAGTTGTGTCTAGACTTGTCATCTGTTGTTAAGTGTCGTGCTATACGTGACGTTATCTGCCAAACTCTCACAGAGGGTTGGTGCGTATGATGGCGCCTTTCTGGATGCGGGGTTTACCTCTTGCAGACACCAGAACAAGTCCTGTCCATGATGGGACTGGCACATGCTCAGGCACATCGCAGCCTGGGGCAGAGCTGTCTTTACACAGCCAAAAGGAAGAATGCCCTGCTATACATATACCGTTAAAGGAAAGAGAAACAGGGTGTGATTGATGTCCATACTGCTGGGAGGATGGCCTCTGATGTGACCGATGGGCACTGCAGAAACAAATAAAAGCATGGATGAGCTGCAACCCTGTGCTCAGACTTGCTTCCGGACCTTGTCATTTACCAGCATACCCTTGTGCAGGGGGTAACTTCCACCAACAAACTGGAGCATGTAAGGAGTGGAAGTGTCAGGGCTGACACTGGTTGTTGCTGACACATACCACTCTGGGATGCAGCTGTTTTGGTCACCCGTTGTGTCTGTGTGACCTCCTCTGTCCATCCACCAGCTGAACTGTGCCCGTGATTGCCTTCTCTTTGGCTGAAGAGCTCATCTCATGGATAGGAGATGGTGTCCTCTCTCTTAGGTGTCTTGCAGTCCTGTGATACTGCACCATTGATGTCAAAGTGCTCATTTAAGTGGATAAAACACATGCCTCCATATTAAATTTTGTGATTAAAGTAAAAATCCACATAATCTGCTGGCTCAGTTCAGTTACTTTGGTGGGGAGTCAGGAAGCAGTACTCTACCTTATGGTGCTCTGTATGCTCCTCTGGTGTCTGCACACTATTTTCTGTGGTCTTGGATGATTTTTGTTTCAACCTTCAACTGAAAAGCAAGAATGTAAGCAGTTGTATTACCTCCAGGGAAAGTCATCATGCTGTTTGGAGGACAGGACTTTTGCTTCTGAGAATGGCTGGTGCCTCAAAGCTGTGACACAGTCAAGAGCAGAACTACGAGGACAGTTTGGTGCACAGGCTGCATGTTAAGGATGCTGAGATATGCTGAGCACAAGCGGAATAAAAAGAACTAGGTGGCTCATCTTTCTTTAGGGAATCTGGAAATGTGGCTTAAATCCCCTTAGACAGAAGAGGAAATTGAACTCTGCCTCCTCCCCCCACTTAGCAAAGGTGATTTAGCTAAAGTATATTGAGAGGGGAGAACAAGAGAATAGAAAATAGGTCATTGACAACAGCTGCATATAAAAAAAGCAACAGAAACACCCTGTTGCTCTAGGACTCCAGCGTTTTGCTCAGAACATGACCTTTAGATGGAGTCCCTGGGAGAAGCTGATGGGGGAGCTCCTTATTTCTAGGGCCTGGTTGGGCTTTGGGCTAAACTACTTGCTGACCTGAATGGCACTTCCAGTGTCTGCATGCATATGTTACTTAAACTATCTGAGGAACTCCTGGATAAGACGGTAAGATGTCTTTGGAGTTCAAGTACTTTTGCTGAGTGGTTTAACATTAAGCACAAAAAACAGTTTTACACATTTGCAAAGGTGTTTATGTATCTGACTGAGTAGCCTCACAGCGCTAATCCTCCTCCTCCTCCTCCTCCTACCCTGTCGCCTACCCTGTCAAGGTGTCCTTTCTTATCATGTAGAAAATGCAGAAGTGACTCTGTATCACTGTATACATTTGAGTCACACATTTTTTGCAAAAAAAAAATATTTCAAAGCATGCCTGAAGGCAGCACATCACCCGTGAATCTTGCCCTGTATTTTTCTGCAGTTAAACACAAATAACTCATGCAATGTAATCAGCCTTCATAATATAGTAAAAAGTAGAAATTCTCCTTTGAAAATTTAATGGCAGGGATCACTTTCATTCCCTCTCACAGCCATTAACCTATTTAACAATAAAAATATATAATGTTCAAAGTGCAGTATAAATGGTACCAAGATCAAATTGTGAAAAAAAATATGTTTGAGATGTACATGCTCATCTTTTATATAAACAGAGGCTCTGTTGCACAGAAGTAGAAATCGCTCTAACTGAAGTGTTTAATTTGTTAAAGTTTAATTTATCATTAACAGTATGAGTCAGAGCTGCCATAGGTCTATAAGGAAACAATAGAGGAAAATACATGGTCTTTACTCCGAATTCACAGGTCCCAGTAAAGACAGCTGGTTTAGAATACTTTAAGAAAAAACGCATTTGTGCACATGATGTTATGTTTATACTAGTAAATACGCCAAGAGGAGGGCACTGGCCTGAGGACTGTCTCATGACTGTTTGCACCCTTCCTGGCACAGCTTCAGCTCTTGTGACCTGGCACTCTGGAGTGGTGCTGGGCTACAGCTGATGGGGGGGACTATTTCCAGAAGGAATCCTGAAATGTGTTTTTCCTGGTTGTGGGGAAAGAATGCTGAGCTTTGTGCATGTGAGACAGACGGTGCCTCTTGGCCTTGGGGTCAGTGACTGTTCCCCAGCTCATTTTATTTGTTAGCAAAGGTGTGTCCTAAACTTGCATCTCTGCTGTCATGTTAATCTGGACTTGTGCCTGAGCCCAGACTATTCTCTTGTCCATACAAGTCTACGTGGTGGCTTTTGGTCTGGCTCTGGCTGGGAAAACTAAGCACAGAGAGTGGGACTGGCTCATTCTCCTGCTCCACCCTCACGGATGGTACAAACACAGGTGGTGCAGTCCATCTGGATGAAGAACAAGGGGCAAAATGGTGCTCTCTGCTCACTACTGCTTGATCCCAGATTCCTCTCCCAGCCACCCCTGACTCCTGACCACCCAACTCATGCAGTTGAAGCCCCTACACATTTGGTAGTACCACAGTGTTTGTAAGTAGGTGCCTACAAAGACCTCAAGGAGGATTTGTTATCTCTGAGTTGCAATTACTAGCCTGACCACATTCTAGTGATGCTCCAAATACTGTAAGTGATTTTGGTGTTGTAAGCAGCCCAGTTGTGTTATATTTTCTGGGTATGGGAGGTTTTAGTTTTGTTTACCAAATTGTTTCTGTGGAAAAATTCTGAAAAACACAACAGTATGTGTGAAGTGGTACAGAATGGAAAGTAGTCAATCTTATGATTAGTCTCTCGATGGACAGTTAAATAAAATAATTTTCTCTGAATTTTCTCCTGTCCCCCTTATCACTACATTGTTCATTTCCAACGTTCATTGTTCTGATGTTATTTCCCTTTCAGTAGGCAAAATCTGAAAGCAGCTTGTATTTCTCCTTAGCTTTAATGATTACTGGAAATGACTGCACAGACACAAGAACCACAGAGTTCCACTTAGATTGGCAACAACAGAAGCAGATGCTTAAGGAAAGGGTGTAAGAGACATGGGCACATACCTCTGCAGCTTCCAGAAAACAACTATTAAAGGACTTTCTGAGACAAAACTTGTACCTTGAGCAACATGTTAAATTGTCAGCAATGAATTTATGGTCCACCAATTAGTCTTTTTTTTTTTTTTTTTTCACCTCTTTCTTAAGCTCACTTTTTAGATGTTGCACATTAATGTTGTCAATTTTTTTTTCAGTCATTGGATATCTTAAATCTGAAATATGTGTTCACCTATGTAAGCTGCATGTTTTGTTCTGTTTCCTCAGTAGGTGTACTTTTATGGAAATTTGGTCCGTATCAGCTGTGGGTTATTTTATTTGTTCAGGGTATATTTTTAAAGAAAGAGACTTATGTGGAAAGAATTTGTCTTCTGCCTATAGCAGATTTACTGCTGACATTAGAAACACATCACCAGCACAACCTGTAACCCTGACATTTTCATTAATCCCTTGCAGTTAATTCCACTTGTGGGGAATTAATTTTACCATCAAACTATTTAAACAGGACCTTACCATCTCAATATGACCTTCTTACATCTATTTTGCATTCATATGGGGGAAAGTGGCTTTTAAAACTAAATCCCCCAAATGAGTAATATATAAACTTATTGCAGAAGGAGGAGACAGAAGGTCTGCAGTCATATTTAAAAGAATGTTACAGATTACCTTAATGATATCTGATCCGCATATTTAATCAGTATATTTGAAGCAATTAAGTTACATCTATAAAGTATGAAGCAATGGTAAATTTGTGTGAGATGGAACCACTGGGTGTGTAATTGCTAATATTTCTCATGGTCAGGAACAATTGCAGTGAATGAGACACCATGTATGTGCTTCGTGTGCTCTAAGGAAAAACAACTAGATTCTGTTTCCCTGAAAGAGAAATTACTCCTTTTCATAACAATATCTAACCTATGCAGTAACCAGGGGATATACCACTTAAAGGAACTGATTAACTCCCTGTTGTAGTCAATAAGAGTTTTCTTCAGTATTGAGGTTTCCTTTCTCTTTCTCTGGAGTTTTAAAGTATTTTCTGTGATTGCAAAAGATTTTGAGATTGATTGGATACTAGAAAGGCAAAAGTTCAGTCCTCGTTGCTAAATCCCTGAATAATCGAAGTCCAAAAAATGAAGATCTTTATTTCATAGAATCATGAAATCAGAGAATGGTTTGGGTTGGAAGGGACCTTAAAGGACATCTAGATCCAGCCCCCCTGATGTGGGTAGGGACACCCTCCACTAGACCAGGTTGCTCAAAGACTCATCCAGCCTGGCCTTGAACACCTCCAGGGATGGGGCATCCACAGCTTCTCTGGGCAACCTGTTCCAGTGCTTCACAACCCTCAAATCAATCCTTATCTGAGGGAGGAGGCTGGTTTATGATCTTTCAGGTGTGACTGGCAACACAGTTTTGTATTGATTTGTTTTACATTAAGTCTATTATAAGCAAGAAGTGATATCACTAATACCTTTTTATATACTTGTTGTTTACATAGACATAGTTTGGAATATCCTCACTGAATTTTATTCCTAGCCCTTTCAAAGTCTCATGTAATCCTTTGCAAAGATGCAGGGCTGGGAGAAATTTGTTAAGGAGGCATGCCTTTGGTCAGTTCCAAGAGGCAGCTGGAAAGAATACTTTTTTTGTTTGTTTTTCTAAGTTCTGAGATGTTTGAGTTAACAATTAAATGAACTTCTTTGCTTTGTGAGAGGTGCCTCATGGAAAGAAAATTACAAGAGTCTTCTTATGGGCTTACAATTATCCCATGCAAAGTGCTGACCCTTCTTTTGACTGTGGAGGGCTTCATATAGATCAGGGGAAACCCTGCAAATAAGGATGACTTGCACAGAAGTCATGACGATTCAGCTGCCTAAATAGGTGTCTGGTGCCATTTTGGATGCCGTAGGGCAATGGTAGGTGCAGGTATGACACGAGATCTACAGAAGACCTGTGACTTTCTAGACTGACAGCTAAAAGCCAGGCAGGATGCCCCAAGGGGTCTCACATCACACTAGGTGCCTACACTCAGGCAACCGCATTTCACACTTGATTCTGCATAAGCTTTTTATGTCCTTCCAGACTTCCTCCCATCCTAAACCTGTGGCCTGAGGGGTGTTGAGATGGCTTGCTCTCCCGAGATATCTGTCTTTTCCTACTGACAGTACTGAGTGCTTGTTTTCTGGGAAGGATGAAGGTTGACACTGGAAACTTACTTGTAGACGGCTAAATGTAATGGCAATTAAATGGAGATAGCAAAATAATTCCACAGTGCATATCTATTAGTGAAAACATATTAGGTCTCCTTCAGGGCTTTCAATTATCCATCTCCTGCAATTCCAGTTTGAAGGTTGGCAAATATCCTTTCAAGTACCAGTTATTTTTACATTTGATATTCTATGTTAATTTAGTGCTCATCTTAACTGAGATGTTAGTGTTTCTGGAGCAGAGTGTATATTCTTTAGAAAAGAGAAGCAGAGATTTACTTCTACTGCTCTTCAGTTCTGGCTTGGGAAATCCTGTCAGGTTTGCTTGGTTGTCGTTTGGTTGTGTTACTGTTATACTATATTTGCTTTAATTCTAGATGTGAGCAAGTGATACAGTTAATCTGGGGAGGACAAGAACTTTCTTGTCAAATACTGAGCAGTGAAAGTCAGTGCTTTGGGAGACAGGGAATACTGATTATTTTAGATTTGCATCAAGTGTACAGTATGTTAATTGGCTCAAACACAAAAAAATAAGTTCATTTCTCCTTTCTGAGGCTGACAAAAATAATACTGATTGGCAGAGATTATAACAGTGGTTTTTGAACATCATAACCTGATTAGTCTGAAACAAGAAACTCATTTAACATAAACAGTAAATCAATTTGCTTGATAATTCTATTTAAATTGCACTCTCTTCTGACTAACACAGCACACTATATGACAGAATCTGTTCTTCTACTTCTCTTTTGATCAGCTGAAAAATTTGTTGTCATCATACAGACCTTTTTTTTTGCCTAGTTTTCTTTTCCTCAATTACAAAGACCTGTCTTCCTGGTAAAAAGAAATGTATTGGGTGCTCAGGGACTTCATGCAGAAAAAGAAGACAAAAAGAGGTATTTATTATCAGCCTTCCAGTACTTAAAGGGGACTTACACGAAAGACGGGGAGGCACTCTTTATCAGCGGGTGTAGTGATAGGATGAGGGATAAGGGTTTTAATCTGAAAGAAGGTAGATTTAGATTAAATATTAGCAAGAATTTTTTTCCTGTGACGGTGGTGAGGCACTGGAACAGGTTGCCCAGAGGAGCTGTGGATGCCCCATTCCTGAAGGTGTTCAAGGCCAGGCTGGATGAGGCTTTGAGCAACCTGGTCTAGTGGAAGGCGTCCCTGCCCATGGCAGGGGGATTGGAACTTGGTGATCTTTAAGGTCCTTTCCAACCCAAACCATTCTATGATTCCCTTTAATTTCAACTAGATTTTTTTTTTTTTTTCAATCTGAGTGTCAAAAAATTAGGTATTTGGTCTAAGTCAGGCCATTTAAATCTACTTTATAGAGCCAGAAAATTCCAGTGAACAGCTCATCCTGTAACAAGGATCTGAGACAGTGGGCATGATTTACTCTGTGGTGGTGCATCTTTCTCTTCACTGACTAGAGAACACATCTTGATACCCGGATTTATGGCTACAGACTTCAGTTTGGCAAGTGTGATTTTTGCATTCTTGCAGCCCTTATACTACAGACCTTGGGATGAGCTAGGCACTAATATAGCTGTCATTTCATTTTTTAGGGTGTATTTATCCTCAGATATACTTCAGCTCATTTTGCCTGCAACAGTTTGAGATCCAGCAGTGCAGCAGGGCTAAGACTCAGGGACTACCCATGCTCTCTGGACATGAATGACTATCTAAAAGTAGACTGTCTGTGTTAACCTAGAACCTGTCAAGGCATCTGTATGACTTCTTAGCCTGAACTACTAAATCCATGACCACCAGTGTGTATAAAAGATAATTAGATGGGGTATCTGTTAGCCTGAACACCACTGCATGATGCTTTTAAATTGCACATCCTGCTGTGTCCTATCCATAGGTTGTTTCGATGGATAGAAGATTGCTTAAAAAGCAGTGGTGACTAAGTGATGCTGCCTTTCTTTGAAAGGATTTTCATGCTGAAGAACATGAGAGGAGATGATGCTGAGCTGGTTAACAAGATGATCATGGCAAGCCAGGGTTTTTCTTTTGACACTTCCAATACAACTGCAACTGCAAGGCTGGAGGCCACCAGCCTCCTTCAACTGAGAAGCCCATATCTCAGCATTTATACAGCTAAGAGTCAAAGACACACAACATCTTTCTGGAGACCTCTGGGGAGAGGACATAGTCACTTATGCTGCTGTGGGATAGCCCACCCCAGCTTCACCAGTGATGGACAGACGTTGATGCTACCCAGACTCCTACTGCTGGAGATTTAGCAGCTGTCACGTCAACGTAAGCCTGCTTCTGGCAACATTAACAAGCCCTGAGGTTTTATTTTAGGTTTGATGCACTCTGGAGGCATATGTTGGTTAAGGTCTTTGAGCTCGCTTTGCTTCATGTAAAGCTTGGGACATATGACCCTTGCTAGATGTAATTGTAAGGGCTGCAGAAATTGCAGGATCCATCCTTCATCCGGGGTCCTAAGTGCACATATATGTTAACAAATGTACATCAGATATGGCACCAGTCATCCCATGTTCATTTAATCTTCATCATTATTAAACACACTAATTTTACACATAATTTGAAGTGTTTTTGTTACATATCAAAGCCATAAACTTTGTCTGTATGTTAGGTTTCAGTCAATTCTTTCCACCTTAAATTACTCCAGTGGGCGAAATTATAAATACTTTCTAACTTTATTCCATTCAGTGTTTATACAGTTGCTTTAAATACACACACACACAGAGTATAAGCAAGACAAACTATTATTCTTCAACACATTTTCAAAATCTGCTTAAAATATGCACAGAAGCATTAAATCTTATCATGGTGAAAGAGTAGCAGCTTGGTGTGTAAGAAAGACATGATCCTAACTAACTTCTGCTGCTCGTTTTTTGAAGGATGCAGGATAAAGACAACAGCCTTTTTTACCACAGATGTTACAAATAACAACTTATCCTTTTCTGAGTAAAAGTGCTTTTTCACGTTTATGTTTCCTTCATAACATACTTCACTACATTTTTCTGTTTAATCTTTGTTCTTTATAACATACCACACCTTGTTGTGTGCTAAATCTCACTAAGTATTAAACTCCTCCTTGGAGGTTATGACCACTCTGAACTGCTCCCAGAAGTGAAGGAACTTCAAGACTCCCAAAACTCAGGAACATTTCAAGACCCTTTCCTCCACATATGGTAGATGACAGAAAAAATATATTCTTTGTTTAATAGTGGGCATGTTTCTGCAGCAGTGGAAAGCTACAGGTCGGGAACTTAAATTCCACATTTTCAGTTGTGTTTGTGAAAAACCTGCCACATTAGCTCCCAACACCTCAGCATGTCCACTTGAATATGACAAAGAGGTGTACAGTTTCAATGTGCTGTTAGCTGGCTTATTCTTGAATTTTTTGACCAGCCAGCCTCTCACTCATTTCATCTGAAGTTCTCTGGATGTTTTCTTTACGTAAGAGCTACAGGACTAATGTACTGAATGTCTCCACAAAAACATTACAGCTGCAAAAAAATTACTGCACTGTTTCTCTTAGAATTACACTAATTTTCTCCATACACTTAGGACAACTTTCCATATGTACTGTTGAATTTTCAGTGACAAATAGTGTATGTTTACATCCAATTATTTATGTCTGTGGTTCATATAATTAAAAACTTAAAATCATCAACTACATCAGTGTCTACATGTCACAGACACCTGGTAAGTTCAAATTTATTGAGCTCATAAAATTACAAAAACATATAACTCTCTAAAAACACTATTGTCTCATGTTAAGTGGTGAAAGCAATCCTTGGTGAATCAGGGACAATTTTGTTCCACTTTCAAATGCCTCCCTTTCAGTGTAGAAGTTGATAATTTCTTACACTTCCAAAATCTGTCTGATCCTTTGTATGCAGCTGTCACACTCAAACTGCTCTAGGGTTATGCCCTGGGCTTTGTCTGTCTGTTCGTTTCCAGCACCTAAAAGACCCAGACTGAAGATGCAAAGCTGTTACTTTTTATTACTTGGGGCAAAAAAATAGAGTCATAAGGTACCTTGCACTTACTAAAATTATAGCTTTAGAATAAATTAATGCTTCAAGGAATTAGTACAGTGCAATGACTTTGGTCTGCCCAGACTGACCTGAATGAAACTTTATGTCATTATCAGCTTGTTCCAATTTCATGGTTGATTCATGTTCAGTGAATGTCCTCCAGCCTAATCAGATCTTCCACATCAACTTCTGTTTCTGCTCAGGCATTTTCACAAGATTTCTCTTTGTTTGATGTGGGGGCTGAGACTAGCAGATGGATTTGCAGGATGGTGGGCTGGAGTTGGTAATGCAAATACCTTCTCATTTGTTTTTAGGAATAGCCCACCTTTATTCAGCCTTTCTTTAAATAAACCATAATAAAACATTAAATATTTTTGGGGAATTAGCTTCAAAATCAGATTCTACAATTGTGGCAGAAACCGTGTTCAAAATCAAAGTAGAAATCTTTCATAAGTTGATAATTTTAAAGTCTTACTGCACAATATCAGCAGAACTTCTCCTTTTCTTAAATATTGTCATAAAGCAACAGCATTTGAAAAAAAGTTTTAAGTAAACCATATATCTCATATCTTTTCAGGTGGTAGAAACAGAGGTAATTGTCTATTTGGACTCATTTGATACAAATCCTCCATTTACTTTAGCATGTGATGACGTTGATTTTGAATCCTCTTTTTCCTCTGTTTTCTCAACATCTGTCTTTGTTTTGATTCGGTGTCTTCTGTAAACACGGTAACCTGGGAATCGGTATATATTTAGTATTAAATAAAGAAATTATAACAATTACCTGAAAACTACACTGCAGTAACATGAAGCCATGCAACATTTTCCTTCGGTATATTGCTAAAACATTCCAACACATTCAGATGGTGTATTTGAAGCTATATTTAACTATTTTGTATAAAGAGCACTCACCACCAGGAAAGTACATTTAGAAAATAACAAGGAAAACATTTTAAATTCTGCATTTGGTGATTGACTGCTTTCCATTCCTATTGTGCACAGTGAATTTTAAAAGTATTGCCTGTGTCCCTTGGGAAGCCTTTGGGTTCTTCGCTGGGTCTGGGTGTATCTATAAGTATCCTTACTTCTACGTGAATCTTGTTTGGCAGGATCTGGGACAAAGTGGTTTGTCTGTCCCCACACCATTACCTCCCAGAGAGGTCGGAGTTGGGGCTCCGCCTTGCAGGCTGTGTCCCTGAGGCAGTGCTCTGGTATCAGGTAAGGTGACTGGTTTGGGAGTGGGAGATCAATAGTCACAGCTGGTTTTAGGCGTAAGCATCAGGGACAAGGTCCCAGCCCTTGGTAGGTTAGTTGCAGTAGCAGCAGTGCAACTCATAAGAGGTGTATGTAGGAGGAAAAAGGGACCCTTACCTCTAATGGAGGATATTTTCTCACATTAGCTGTGTAGCTAGTGCCTATTCTCTCAACAGCTGTTAGGAGGGGAAGTTTGTGCATACCTGTGGGGATGGCCCTGCTGTGCACCTGTGTGCCCGTGTACCCTGGGGTGGTGGAAGAAGATGCATTTGCCCTTCATTGATGAAGGGTAATAACAATCCTGTGCTCAATGTATTCTCTTGTGCTCAGTTGTAGGTGGTGGAGACCCATTTCCTTGTAGTAAAAAAAATGGGTCCTCCAAACCTTGAACTGAACCTTGTATATTCCTAGTTATGCACAGGACACAGCACAGTGCCCATGCTCAGTAATCATTGGGGTCGTTATCTACTTAATTATTTTCCATTTGATTATTTTAATTCCTTATTATTTTCTCTATATCCATGAAAAATTAAAACTTATAATAATAATGATAATTACAATGCTATAATAGAAAATATGTATGCTTTACCTCCTAAAATTAGTATTGCAAACAACAGCTGGAAAATGCTGTAGATGAGTGGGAAAGTAAACATCAGTTCAAGTTGTTCCGGACTGAATGAGAGCTGTACTATAGTTGAACATAGCTGAGTATTTTGCATGCCTGTTTCCAGAGACACTGTGCGACATCTAAAGAGAATAATACAAAGACAATTGTGAAATAGTAGCCTGTGGGTTCTTATGCTTTTTCATAATCTGGATAAGCAAGAAGCATACAGTAATGGATAACTAAGAAAATGGTACTTTTCAGCCAACGTAGTCAACAAAACACTCCACAAGTCACATGGCTGTTACCACCAGAACACACACAATTTATGGCAGTTCAGCAATTGTAAAGGATTGTGATCCACCTTCAAGCCACAGATGTGGCACACAACTATCTCCCTCTCTTGTAATGGTGCTCTAAATTGTAGGCTGCTGCATCTTCATGAGAAATTTTACTGCAGTTCCAACCCACTTATAAGTCAGATCTGTTTCATTCATTTGAAGTGTAGGACATGGACACACAAAGGGAAGACATATGCAAGTTTGGAGGAAAGAGTATGATCAACATTTGTAAATAAGAGTGTGGACAAGAAAAATTTTATTTACACTTAGTATCCCTGAAAGTTGGTTGGGAATGAGTGACTAGATAGCATAGCTAATGTTTGGGAACCATTCTCAGCATTGATTAATCATTAAATAATGCTTTTTTCATAGCTGAAAAAAGGCTACAGGTTTTTGCCACAGGGAATTCCATACCTGTGCCAAGACAGACCAGCTACACGGGCCAGAAAGAATCCCAGAGAATAGCCAGCTGCTGGAAATATGGTGCCAATGATCCATAATTTGGGTGAAATAATCCAGGAACCTTTGTAGAGTATTCCCCCAACCACAGCAATGAGCACGATGAGGACTGCTCCCAAAATGGAACCAATCTGTGAGGGGAAAGAGGAAGGACTCTGTGAATGAGAGACCCCAACAAAACTAATGGCATCAAACATAATGTCAAATGTGCCTGTGAATGTCTCTGAGTCACTGAAACATCTTATTAAACGTAAAACCTAAAGTTTACAGCAATGTAATTCTCAGCAGGCAGGCAGATTAGATAGCTGCCATTTTTACCAAACAGGAGATGTATGATGTACTTCAGTGGGTGACTATAGATATAGATCAAGGCACAGCTATAATAGATATCTATAGCAGACAACTGTAAAACTAGTCTCTTGAAGTCTTGGCTATAATTGTACTTAGAACTGGAGATTAAAAATAGTTTCACAGATGTGACATGAGCAAGGAATAGTGCACACACTAGAAGAATTTCCCCAGAGTTGTTGGGAAACTGACAGCCTAATAGCTAGTACAATACATTTTTCCTCTCCACTTCTTGGGCAGCCACGCTCTGGAGCTTAGCGCAGCATATGCAAACTAGATGCCAGGTTGTTAGCGATAGGAAATTATTTGCCAAGCAGAGGAGTAAATCTTTAATGTGGCTGAAAATTTGTGTTTAATAACTGTCTGTGCACTCGTACAACATTTCTACATAGACGTAGTCATTGAGTTGATCTTATTTCCTGTGTCTCAATGTACTGAGACTGCTGCTTGCCAAAAAAAGTGGTAACTCACTGTCCTCTCAATATCCAAGTGAAACGCCTGCCCTTATGGCATACCTTGCCAGGGATCTCACTGGCAGACTTTGGGGGCTAAGCTTCAGAGAACTCAGTTCTCAGCTAAAATGTGTATTCCCATTGAACTGGCTTCATCAGTCTTTGGCTGAAGGCTTTTTAAGGGCACTGAGTGAACAAGTACTTTTGTTTGACTGAGCTATTAACCACGTGCACCTAGGAAGAAGAAACATGGTCTGGCCATGACAGGCTCTTCTATTTCACCTGGCACACTGTCTTTGTGCTCTTATCTCCACTTCTCACTACGTGGACCTTAATCTGACAGCTATGGCTCAATCTTCATTCATGGTTCCTTGTCCCACATAAAGCAAACTGTTGATGGACCCTACTGTGGGTTGCTCACCCACTCGGTAGGAAAGAGGATGAAACTCTTCTGCTGAGAGAGCATGTAGAGTGTCTTTTCATGTGTGTTCAAACCCATACTTTTCCCTTAACTGACTAAACATGAACAGTACAGTTTTGAAACCAGCACTCAGTAGTATCCAAGCTCATAAGTAAGCTGTGAGTACATTTAAAACTACAACACTATGAGCTAACAGTTCAAGAAAATGAATGGACTTAAAAGGACCTTGTTTGTGTTTTATATTTCCTGAGCTGATAACAGAGAAATGATAACAAGGCATAGATAGAATAACAAGTTGCCAGATTAGGTTTTTAAAGAAAATTTAGAAAATATATGTGTGAACTAAGAATGGTTAACAAAGGCCAAACGTACACAGCACATCTGACAATCACTTTAAACCTAAACCTAATGTTCAGAGTGATTAATTTGCTGTTAACACTAAATGTAGCTAAGTTGTTATTATTACTGTTATTTTGGTGAGAAGAATTTTTGCCAAAAAAAAAAAAAAGTATTTTTGTTACATCTGCAACTGTTTTGCAAAGATAGCTGAATTTTGTTAATAGTTCCTTTAGATTTTTTTAACGGTTGGAACATTTAAAAAATTTTTTTTAGTAAAAATTGACTTCACACTCAACATTACCCCCCAAAATTGATAAACTGGTTTGGAAGTAGACAGGGGCTTTTTTTTTTTAATCCAGAATGTTTTCATTTTTTTTATTATTTTGAAGAGAAAAACTACTTCCAGTTGACCTGAATGATTTTCCTTTCAAGTTCAGTTCACATTATAAACTGAACTCAATTACTAACATAGTTGTAGCCAAAGACAAAAGCAGGCTCTTTATACAATGATGGTTTCTAATAATGTATGCAACTCATGCACTTTTGTTCAGGGGAAAGCAATACATTTCCACACTGTCTCATTTATTTTCTGATGAAAACTTCCTGACTCTAATCAAGTCAGATACTAATACTATGAATAGCGATGTACTGCTTCAGTGGTGCTACTGATTCCATAATTTGTCTGTAATTACTAATGCTTCAGCCTTATATATCCTACCTTAAGTATGATTTTTGCTTTACTAGGCCATTTGTGGTTAACAAATATTCCAAATGAAACAGGAATTATAAGAGCTACCAGTGAAATTCCTGTAAAAAAAGAAGAGAGAAGACAAGTTAAGCCCATATGTCACGCAGAAGTTCACGACAGGAGGACAGACAATGTGTAGAGAGGCTGGGGGTATGGAGCAAGCCTTCAGATGATGTTTCTGGTATGTGCACCCCAAGAACACACAGGCATGCTTTACCCACACCTGCCCATTTGCTTTTCTATAGAGTCTGTTATCTTTGACAGCTTGTTGAAGTAATTGCCATTCTGCTGAGCTATGTGCTCATTCACCTGCATTGGAAAGGCAGACAGAAATTTGAGTGTGCTAATCATCGCTATCCTCTGATGTGAGTAGTTGTACTAAATGTTCATTTTGTATGCAGGTGTTTTGCTAGTGTACCTTATCAACAAATGGTTTAGAGCTTCCTTTGTTTTGGCCTCCCCCATCCAGTATTTATTTTGAAAGCACAAGTATTGCATGTGATTTTTTTTACCACAGGACAATGGGAAATCAAATTGAAGAATGTGAAAGTGACTCTGCTGGGTTTTAAGATTAGCACAACATGGAACCGCACTTGATACGCACTAGAGCCACAGCTCTGCAAAGCGCTGGAGCATGTATTTCCAAATACTTTGATTATTTTCTCTTTGTAGCTGGATGAGATTTTTGACAGGAAGTCAAATGAAGCCACTCCTGGCTGTGTAGATTGCAGCTTTTCAAAGAGACTCAGCAGTTTTAATCACTTGCTTAATTATCCACATGTGCTTAAGTACTTCACCAGATTATGGCCTCAACACTTAGCACTTTGCAGCATTGTGCCTTAAAGCTGTTACAAACAGTTTCATCCAGGGGAACCAGATATTCCTGTACGAATTATTCTATAATCTTTTCCAGTACTATGCAGATCTCCAAACCATTTGGAAAGAAAAACACGGACAATCTTGTGATAAATATCTGTACAATATTTATAACGACTTCAAGTCTTTGTTCTGCAGAGCTGTGGATGATGTGAAGTGATCTAGGTACCTAATTCCCATGGAAATTATTGGAAAGAAGGAAGATGAATATTTTTTAAAAGTCTGGGGTAATTTCTTCACGGTTCTGCAGGATGATGGTATAAAAGTGTTGTTACTAGAGGGAGGGTAAAGGAAAGAGTCAGAAAGGAAAGTGCTGATTCACTGGGCTTACCAATGCTGTCGTAGGGCAGTACAATTGCGTCAGAATCAGTCCACATCTTGGTGTAAATAAAGAGGCAAAGCGGCATCATCCCCATTGCAAGCAGTGTGGAGCAAGTTGTCATGCTGATGCTACAAAGAAGTTGATCAGAGTGATAGTTCATCCGATGCAAATCTACAGTCTTTCTCATTATTACTACTTAAAAGCTTATGAAAGTTTGGGCAAGAAATGCTGCTGCCTACAGTCAGTTTATCCTTTATAACAGGTTAGAAAAAAGCTAAAAGGAAGGAATGACTTCTGCTGAAAGGGAAAGAACATAAAATATCATTGTGTTCTGGAGCCACAGAACAAGAAGTTTCAGTGCAAATGAGGCAGTCAGACCAGGTGGCCATCAGGAAGGTCTGCTGGCAAGTCTGTCTGCATGTTGCCTATCCGGATGGCTTCTGAGAGGGTGACAAACTGGACAGGGTCAGATGGACATCAAATGGAGCTTTCCATTACACCAGCAGTTCTGGTGTGTTAAAATATCACTTCAAATGTCCAAATTCAACAGCCTAACCAAAAATATTTCATCGTCTAGGATGTGTGATGTAATAAAGTTCCCTTTTCTGGCTTTTTTTTTTTTTTTTTTGCTTTGGGCCAAAAAAGTAGGTGCTAAGAATTACTCAGTGAAGCTGAGAATAAGTATTGTTGTTTCCTTGATTTGTGTAAAGATATTTCTGTTTTAAAAGATAAAGTCTTGAAAGCATCAGGCCTGATACACCTTGTACAAAAAGATGTATTCTGCTACAGGAATGAAGAAGAACGAAAAGGCAAGACAGGTAAAATAAGGAGGAAATTCTCAGAATCTGAGTAGAAAAGATAAAATTATGCCTACAAATCACACTCCTCTGACATAAAAATTTTCTAGTTAAGGGACTTTGGAAACTTCCTTATGAGCCTCAGTTCTGACTTCTCTTTTGTGTGGCTTGCCCTCAGAGAAAGGACTACTGACCCCATCCCACGAACTGAGCAGATCCAGAGAAATTTAGAACAATTAAAAAAACTACAAGCATATCTTCACTAATTTTGATTCCTGTCACTCTCTGTTCTACAGTCATTGGGTATAACTTGTCAGGAACCTCTGGCAAGAGAGTTCCTATGCACAGAGAAAAAAGAGCCTTGAGCTAAAATTAAGGTCAGATGAAGCCTCAAATTGATAAAAGAGCTTGTTTTTCCTACCTCCAAATTTCCTACATCTTCTTACTGTCCCTGTATCTACTACTTCCTGCTCCAAAGTTCTGCTCCTGTTCCCTAGCCTCAGTCCCTGTGCTCACAGAAGCTTTCTGGGGATCTGTGGAAGAGAGGAGATGGTGTTTCAGAAGAAGTTTTTTTCTTGTGAAATATCAAGAGATATCAAAACCAGCTGTCCCTATGGGAAGCTTTAGAGGATATCATCTGGGTCTGAGTTACTAAGAAAGGTATGAAACCTCATACTTCACCTCCCTGTGATTATATGAGCAGTAGAAAATTCCTGCTTTAAGTGCTGCTCTGTTTGCACTGGGACATTTTGAAGCAGAACTGTAGACAATGGTGATGGGTTGTTATGTATAAACATAAAATATTATCCATGAAAAACAAAACCTTTGTCTGATATGATGGGCAGGCTTTCTATAGTGCTGTCCTGGCTCCAGAATCCAGCCATACTACTTGTACTGTTATTTTTCTATCAAGAACTTAAGATGTTTGCCTTGGTGTACATCCCTTATCCTCTGGTCCCCGCATTATTGTCACAAAGGTACTGACCAAAAGTCTTTGATTTCTTAAGGTAAAGGTCTTTACCTGAAGAATAACCTTGTATAAGTATTTTCAATTCATTTCACCCTCCGCCAGCATAATGGGATATGCAACTTACTCATATTTATAACATCATCAATTTGGATTTGGATTTTTACCACTGATTTCAGTGGTGCAATTCTGAATATACAGAGCTGAGAAACCATAGTTTAGATCAGTGTATTCTTCCAGGGAAAGATTAGGACGGAATTTCAGACTTTTGCTGGATATCTTTCCATCTGTGTTTTCTTAGACCTGTATTTATTGAAATAAAGAGTCTTGCAGTTTCTAATATCATAGGTCTTTCCTCCACAGAGAGGAAACTGGTCATTAGCCGAGCTGACCTCATACATAATTTCAAAGCAGGTATTACATTAACACCTGTATGTGACAGAAAAGTTCACTATTTTCAAAGGATGGAAAAAATGTCTTATTAAAGCTACAAATATTAACATTCTTAGTCTATTTGCCCTAGCTCCACATCTTTCTTACTTCTGTTATTTTTTCCATTTCTAGTTCAGACTGGCATATGATAAATTCGATGAATGCTTCAATTTATGTTACTCTGTGGGAAACAGAGAAATGATCCTGTTTATTTTAGAGCAAAGTAATCAGGATATAAAAATAAAAAGATGGCTCACTTTTAAAGGCTGTTGGAGTTAATAAACCCCCCATGGAATCTGCATCAAGAGTAGAGTTCACTTCTTCTGCGTGTTTGACATCCTAGAGTATGCCAGGTGCCTTACATACCTGTTTCTGAGTTCAGCACACCCTGTCACCAAGACCATTGCACTTCTCCACAAAGGAGTTTTTCATTGTCCCCAATATGCAGGGCTGCCTTAGTCAGTGGCTTCTAACCTGTAAAACTTTCCCTCAGTTTGAAGACTTTGCAGAAGGTGCTGGGAACAGATAGAATTACTGTAAAAGTGATTTTCATTTGTATTAGTTCCTAAAGAGGAAATCTATTCCTGTTTATTCATTATATAGAACACAAAAAGAGGGAGAGTATTTTTTCCACTTTCCAAGAAACACTACTTCAAGAACTATTGCACAACCACTATTTTGTACACAGGATTCACGTCCTGAAATTCTTTGTTATTTATTTTTGTTGACTACCCAAGATTGTGCAAGAAAATCACAAAAGTAGTTCTAACTTGCACAAAGATTTAATAATCCTTAGCAATTTAGAGGTATCAGTCAATGCTATTTTCTGCGTCATCTGGAGATTTACACTAAAGACATTTTCTAATATACACAATTCAGTTGTTCTGTCTTCCTCACGAGTTCTCAATGAACTAAGGATATTTGCTATTCTGCTTATATATGCTACTGTTACAGTAACTACAGATCTTTACAAGAAGAGCCAGAAAGATAAGAAAAAAATCAGACAGTTCTTGTCAATGTAAAGTTTACACTATAAAAAAGCACATGAACTACTTAGATAATGGCTGTTCTTACCTTAGGTCCATGTCTCCATCCACCCAGTAGGCGAGGATATTGGAGGCTGTGCCCCCTGGACAGCATCCTATGATCAGCACCACGACAGCTTGAATAGGAAGCACGTTAAAGATCAGGGACAGTAAGAAGGCTGAGAGAGGCATAATTCCAAACTGGCAAAGGAAGCCCACAAAAATCCCCCAGGGTCTTTTTATGTGGCTCCAAAATCTCTTAATTTCCACATTGCAACCCATGGAGAACATCACTAAAGCCAGCATGATTGTTAGAACAGTACTTAAAATTACACTCAAAGTTTCATTAAAATTATCTTCCGGTAACACACAAGAGGTGCCATTGCAAATTGTAGCATTTGCTGGACAAGCCGTGGAGCTTTCTGCCAAATACCCAGCTTTAAATTGCTGGGAAAGAAGGTATGTCTGCATTTTGAAATACAGAACTGCTCAGTACATCCGAGGCAAAGTTTCAAGCCTGTGTAAATGGTTGTTTGTCAGTGACTCCTTTTAAATGATCCAGGAAGCAATAAAGTGCAATAAATACTTGAACACTCTTACTATTCTTGAAGGGTTTGGCACAGTGCTGATTCATATAGTTATAAAAGTTTCACTTGCTCAGTACAGTGACAATTAATCATTTATTCATATGATAATGAGGAATCCCACATACAGAGAATAGCTGTGTTAATATTTAAGGGTGTAAAGGAGGCTTGTGCTGTAGCTGAGCACACACAATGAGAACCACAGGAGGAAGAGAAAGTTTAGACTTCATTCTTTGAATTTCTTGCATGCCTTCAGGAGACCCACTCATGCATGCACTGTAACTGACATTACAGAGGTCTATGGGGTCAGTGACTGAGACACAAGAAACCACGGGTAGAGTTCCTGAGGTAGGGTTTGAAGCTTCAGCTCTTGCTAAGTGATGCATCATTCACCGTGGCACATGGTCTCATTTGAATGTGGTAGGATCCTCATTTGCTAGTATTTCTAGTATAACGGAAGTTACGAATGGTGTACAGTGATAACTCTACTATGGGACTTCATGCATGTTTTTGTCACACTTAGCTTCTAAATCCAACTTCTAGGTGATCTTTCTGATACCTTCTCAGCTTCCACGTAAGCCTGAAGATGGTGAAGATCCCTGGCTGCAAAGTTTCCCTTGATGTAAATTGCTAAAATGTTGCCTGTATTTTTGGGGTCGGCACATGGAGAACTGCCACCACCCATGTCCATGTCCCTTCAGCTTGGGCACTGAGGG